>NC_045974.1:9505083-9752583 GCF_010909765.2 Amblyraja radiata
CTGGCTGCATTGACTTCACAAACAGCAGAATGTGTCAGTGATTTAATGTGAGCATTGGTTAATTCAGCTATGCGACAGCAGTTTTCAACAGCTGCTAAGGTCAGGTCAACTTCTCGCAACAATTCATCGCGTAGTTTATCACTGAATATGCCATGTATCAAACGATCTCATACCAAACTATCTTGAATCGTTCTGAAATCGCATCGACTAGCGACATGCTTCAGTGCATTAACATATAGCTCCACAGGTTCACCTTGTTTTTGACACATTGAAAAAAATTTATGGCGTTCAATGCTCACATTAATTTGTAACTCACATAATTGTCAGAATTTACGCAGGAGTCATTCAGGATCACGGATAGACTGCAGCAATCTGTACACCATTAGCGTCAGGTCTAGCCGGTTCATAGTGAAATCTTCTGGCACGTCGAGCAGCCTCAGTGTCCGCCAAATTTAGGGGAATTGATGCACGAAGAGCAGGGTCAGCAGCTGGATACGCCGCATCAATGTAGATTGAGAAATCCTCCTCGAATACACGCCATCGCTCTGCAAGGTCAGCATCAAACACCAAGAACTCCGGCTTCCTGAGAGCAGCAGCCATAACCGCAGTATAAAAAAAAACTAAGATAAAAACAATAGAATCAATTGAGGAGTGAGTCCATACACTCTGACACCATGTCGTTTGTAGTCCTTATAATAACAGTGGCCTTATACCAAGATCAGGATATATATAGACTTTCTTGATTACAAAGCAATACAACTTCTCTCGTAAGAGTTCCACTTTAAACTAAAGGAATGCAGCAGACCGCGATGCCAACAAGCTAGTGGGCGTAACTACAAATGCATGACATAACTTGAGTCACTAATCTACACCGCTGGGTTGTAAGTTGCCCAAGCGAATTATGAGGTGCTATTCCTCCAATTTTGTGTGGGTGACCCACTCACAACCTGGCTGCACCCTCATTGTTGTTTACTTTTTCACTTATTTTCCATTTATTGTCGAAAAACACTCCTTTACCAAGTCTATGCCAACACATTAAACCCAACCACAAATAATAATGAAACGTCTTCCAAAAAGAAAACACATTTGCTGATTCACTTTGATCATTCTACTAACCTGGACATAAAAATAGTCAAATACAATTTTCTTTTCATCAAATCATGTTGCCTTGGTATAATTATGTAGCATTTTGCTAAGTGCGTTGATTTCACTTTGTTGCAGATTGCAGCATGCCCCCAACAATTTGTACTAGCCTTTAGTTAGTTCTTTCCCTTTATACTTGAATAGCACCTTTGCTGCAAGGATAGTGGCATTTGAGATACTTTTGGATAGTCTTATGGACATGCATGAAATGGAAGGATATAGTTTAAGCTAAGAGATGGTCTTGATATCATGTTCCTCACTCCAGCACTTTGTGTCTATCTTTGGTATCATGTTTGGCAGGCATTGCGGACCAAAGGTCCTGTTCTTGTGCTGTACTGTTCCATGTTCAACGCACCCCCTATCTCTGTTGTATTTAGAGCACTAGCTGAAAGATTCAGATGATGTTTGCTTTTAGACACAAGGTTCTCCAGATCCTTTCCTTCACTGTTCTAGCTATTTTAAGTTCCTTACTCATGTTAGTCCCCGAGTTATCTGCTATATTTCAAGAGTCAAGAGTGTTTTATTGTCATATGTCCCAGATAGGACAATGAAATTCATACTGTTGTGCTGCAGCAAGTAAATGTAAACAAAGTACATAACAGGAGAAGAAAAGGAATATATTTATATATATATATATATATATATATATAATGTTCTTCATTGTGAAGACAGTAAATACTTGCTTCATATGTAACGTGGTCCTCAGTACTGGCTCAGAGTGCACACATTGAGTCAGAGTCGCAGAGAATGGAAACAGGCCCTTTGGCCCAACTTGCCCACGGCGCCGGATATGCCCAAACTTCACTAATCCCCACCCGCCTGCTTTAGCCCACATTCCAAAATATGTTGGTAGCTAGTCTATCTCCACAGATGGAGACAGAGAGGTCCAGAGGGAAGTATCAGAGATGGACCCCATGAATGTGAGAACAGGGTAGAAATTGGCAGAAAAAGTGTTGGACAAGTTGCACATGGGTGCAGAATGACACAAATGCAATCAATTTCCAAGACAAAGAACGGCAGGAGTGGTCCCAAGTAGGTCTGGAACAAGGTAGACACAAAATGCTGGAGTAACTCAGTGGGTCGGGCAGCATCTCTGGAGAGAAGGAATGGGTGACATTTCGGGTCGAGACCCTACTTCTCCTCAAGGTCTGGTACAAGGACTGTTTGGTACAGGCAAAGCTGGTGGCAGATTTGTGTTCCCAGAGCTGAAGAAATTGGGTGGAATTAAAGGGGCACAGGACAGGTTCTGCCACTGTTGAGGAGGGGAACTGGTTGTGCTTCAGTTGAAAGAACCACCAGAGGGCCCTCAGACCTTCCTTTATCTACCCCACTGTAAATTAACAAAGGTTGAAACATCACTCAAATCATCAACAGATTGATGTGCTCTTGTATTTAGTCAGGTAAGCAGCTACTGTTTGAAGTTACGTTTAAAACCACAGAGGTTGAAGTAAAACAAATTTTCCCTGCAAAATAATGCAGCAGAAAAACTCTATTTTGAAACTAGTTTTACAATTCAAATGAATTAAGGCTGAATATAAATGTCGCATTCTATTTCTATGCTACTTTTTAACCTCTCCCACCTTGAAAGTTGTGATATTGCACAAATTAGCTGAGAAAAACATTGCGCGACCAAGTTTGTTTTGCTCAAGTTAAACTTGTGCAAAATGTATTACATTTGAATTTGTTTCAGTGTAGTTTTTCAATTATGAATATTTATATTCAAAGATACTCGACTTTAGAAGGGAAAGGGAAAAGTTTACGATTGTCACTCCCAAATAAAACTCGTGATGAAAGGAGTGATCGCTCAAATGGAAGAGATAATCAATACTTTTAGTAGGGAAATATAATTTGGCTTTATGCTTAGGCACATTATTTTTTTTAATCATGTGCAATATTCATACTTTTAAGTGTTAATAGTGCTGTCAAAATATTTTAAGCCGTTAAAAGGATGCTAATGAGACAAGCACTCAAAACATGCATTTCATAATATGAAAATCAAAAACATTTTCCCTAGTTCATTTGTTTGGCTATAAATTAAGGCAGGTTCCAGCCACATGGCATATGATTGAACACAAGCCACAAATGATACAGCTGTCCAGAAAATAATAATCAGTCGTCAATAGCATAAGCAAATATACTGTGCCATGAAACCTCAGGCACACTCATGAAACAATAAATTCTCTTTGGTAGAATGGTCAGATATATTTTAATACAGAACAGTTTAAATATGTTGTAACATTTTCAAAGCTTGGATGTTATTTAAGGCTTTATGAATGTCTCAATCTCAGTTCTATTTTAAGAAAGCGTGGCACAAATTTAAAAAAAGGGTTAGAGTTTCTGAATGTTATGCTTAGGATTAGAGTTGACAGAATAAAGAGGCGTCTAAAATGGAAATTGATTCGGTTTCCAAAATTGAAGAGAACGCATCCACAGTGCTTTGGATACGTACAAAGAACAGCCAGAAATTGTACATTGAATATTTGTCAACAGTTGCAGAAATTAAGATAGCAAGTAAATCCATTGCACACATTATCCAAGGAAAAGTGGAGGTGACAGAGCAGCAAACCAAAATAATTTCACAGTTGTGGGTGAAAATAATCAAAGTGAACTGCCGGATAAAAGCCAGCAATAACACAGCTGTCCTTAACCTTTGCCCTTGTAATAAATCTCAACAGACTTGACATATAGATTTTGGTAATTTAAAATATTTATTTTAAGTATACTTTTCAATTAAAAGTTCCATTCCATAATTGTAATCTGCATTAAGAGTTTACTCTTTGATTCTGATGCAAGGTCATCAAAAGGTTTATAATGTAAAGATATTGATATCAACATTCATCATTACATGAGTTCACTTCCAAATATTCCCAAATTTTCAGTTTAACAAGCATTAAGCACAGCCCTTTATGAATTTTAAACAAATTCCTAATCACAGCCTTCTTCATCAGAAAACTGAACATTAGACTATTTTCCATTAACCCTTATGCTGCTAAATATGCACAGCGTATGATTAGAAGAAATGCTTTTACTTAGCACCTTAAGGGATAAATCTTCTTCCCACAATTGCGTTTAGTGTTTTCATAAGAGCTCAGATTCCTATTTGAAACATAACCTAATTTCCAAACATGGAAGCAGTTGAGAGTATAAACTTTTACCCAATGTATAAGCAAGGGGATTTCAACTGAAAAAGTTGGCAGAACTGTATTGCTGAAAATAGTATTAGACATTCATCACAGATACGCTGGTTACAACTTTATATTGTATCCTTCGAGATAAGTTATTACTGTATAGCAAAACACAAATGAGTTGCCCATACGCTGTGCATTCTTGTAGTGAATTACTTCAGGGTTCAAAGTTTTGTCAGTTTCGGCAACAAAGCATTGAATAGTCCGAACCGAAGACGAATATCTAAAAAGTTCATAGTGCTACATGGTTTTAATAAGTGTCGTTTCTTCTTAGGTACAGAAAATGCAGGATTTGAAAAAATAGTGTTACTACTCTGGCTTTCAACAAGCATAATTAAAGTTCAATTCAAACTCTATTCCATCACACAATTTCTTTTGTTACTAGTATGAACATATATGTGTAGTTCCTTATTTGTCCCAACATCTTTCTTGCATAGGGTGCAACTTTACCCACAATACTTTATCAAGTGAATTATTATATGAGGTATTGCACAGATTATGAAAAAGAGCAAAAGGCAACAAAAATATACAGCAAATTCTGCAAAACATTTACAGGACAATTTTACAGGAAATCAGAAACACAGCAAGGATTATAGTCTTGCTGGAAAAAAAACCCTAATCTTCCCATTCATCATCATCATCAAAATCCTCCTCTTCATCTTCATCCTCATCTTCATCTGCAAACAGAATATTGCAATTAATGAATAACATGACAATATATTGAGATATTTCACTTTACCTCCTCAGCTAAACTATTTTATTCATGCAGCATATAAACAGAAGTAAAACTCAAGCTACTTTCTCCCTATAATAAGAACAACCATTAAGACAGAGGTGGAATAATTGGGCAGTGACCAGAACTAGATCAAAGATGATTAATGAAGATGGGATAGGTAGCATGGAGGGGTCTCATTTGTATCCAGGGCTGTATCCAATGGCCAGGGGGAAAGGTCAAAAGGATGGTGTCGACAGAAAATGAGGGGATGGTGGAATTGAAGCAAGAAAGGGTGCGGCGAAGCCATGAAAAGGACAGGGATTTAATAATTGGTTCCCAGTCCTCCAAAGTGATTCTATTAAAAGGAATAATGGTATATAATGGAACAGAATTAAGATGATCACAAATCCATGAATAGCAGAGATGGAAAATAAATAATCGCATAATTGGAGGTGACCAAGACACAAATGTGGGGTTTATTCAAAGAAGGATTGAGATGGGTAACATTATTGCAGTTGAAATGTTTTCTGCTATAGCAAATACGGTATCAGAAACGGGTTAGATATTTGTTTATGATTGACAACATCCTGGTTGGACTCCAAATCTGGATGAGGTGACATTTGGAAGTTAATGAAAAATAGAAAGACAGTTTTTACTTTCTTCTCAGGATGAATACCAAAATAGACAATAGACCCAAAGGAAAAGCATATCAAGAAAATCAAGAATATACAGTGCCTTCCATAATGTTTGGGACAAAGACCCATCATTTATTTATTTGCCTCTGTACTCCACAATTTGAGATTTGTAATAGAAAAAATTCACATGTGGTTAAAGTGCAAATTTGAATAAAGGCCATTTTTATACATTTTGGTTTCACCATTTAGAAATTACAGCAGTGTTTATAGTCCCCCCCCCCCCCATTTCAGGGCACCATAATGTCTGGGACACAGCAATGTCATGTAAATGAAACTAGTCACGTTTAGTATTTTGTTGCATATCCTTTGCATGTAATGACTGCTTGAAGTCTGCGATTCATGGATATCACCAGTTGCTGGGTGTTTTCTCTGGTGATGCTCTGCCAGGCCTGTATTGCAGCCATCTTTAGCATGCTCGATTTGGGGGCTAGTCCCCTTCAGTTTTCTTTTCAGCATATAAAAGGCATGCTCAACTGGGTTCAGATCGGGTGCTTGACTTAGCCACTCAAGAATTGACCATTTTTTAGCTTTGAAAAACTCCTTTGTTGCTTTAGCAGTATGTTTAGGATCACTGTCTTGCTGTAGAATGAACCACCGGCCAATGAGTTTGAGGCATTTGTTTGAGGTTCCCACCTGCTTTAAGAGGTCTGAGGTTCTCACCTGGTTCAAGAAGGCATCAATAATACCAGTGCCCAAGAAGAGCAAGGTGACATGCCTCAACGACTATCGACCAGTGGCACTAACGTCTGTGGTGATGAAGTGCTTTGAGAGGTTGGTTATGGCGCACACCAACTCCTACCTCGACAAGATCCTCGACCCACTACAGTTCGCATACTGCCACAACAGGTCAACGTAGGATGCAATTTCACTAGCTCTCCACTCCGCATTGGACCACTTGGGACAATAAAAACTTACGTCAGGCTGTTGTTAAAAGACTACAGCTTGGCGTTTAATACCATCATCTCTTCCAAGCTGGTTACCAAGCTCATGGAACTGTCCCACTGCGCATCCCCCTGCAATTGGATCCTTGACTTCCTCATCCACAGACCAGTCTGTTCGAATTGGAGGAACCACTTCATCCTCTGTAACAATCAGCACGGGAGCACCTCAAGGCTGCGTGCTCAGCCCCCTGCTTTACTCACTCTATACCCATGACTGCGTCAAGTTCGCCAATGACACCACTGTTGTTGGATGAATCACAGATGGGGATGAGTCAGAGTATAGAAGTGAGATCGACCGACTGACCAAATGGCGCCAGCACAACAACCTTGCTCTCAACATCAGTAAGACCAAGGAAATGATTGTGGACTTTGGTGGAGGAAGGATGAGGACCCACAATCCTGTTCACATCAATGGGACAATGGTGGAGAGGGTCAATAACATCTAATTCCTGGGCATGCATATTTCCAAAGATCTTTCCTGGACCCAGCACCGATGCAATTATAAAGAAGGCACATCAGTGACTCTACTTCCTGAGAAGATTACAGTGATTCGGCATGTCGAAGAGGATTCTCCTAAACTTCTACAGGTAGAGCGCATTCTGACTGGTTGCATTGGGGCCTGGTGCGGCAACTTGAACGTCCAGGAGCGAAAAAGACTACAAAAAGTTGTGACCACTGCCCAGCCCATCACCGGCTATGACCGCCCCCCCGTCGAAGGGATCCATCGTAGTCGCTGTCTCAAAAAGACAGCCAAAATCATCAAGGACCCACACCATCCTGGCCACACACTCATCTCATCATTGCCATCAGGAAGAAGGTACAGGAGCCTGAGAACTGTAACGTCCAGGTTCAGGAACAGCTTCTTCCCTACAGCTATCAGGCTATTAGACACAACAACGAATAAGCTCTGAGCTGCAAAATACTATTATTATTGCACTATATTTGTTATTTATTAAACTTTTTCTTTTTTTTCCCCTCTTCCCCCGTTATGTACTATGTTTACATATTCACATATTCTGTTGTGCTGCAGCAAGTAAGAATTTAATTGTCCCATCCGGGACATATTACAATAAAACACTCTTGACTCTTGAACTTGAGCAGATAGGATGTGTCTATACACTTCAGAATTAATCATGCTACTACCATCAGCAGTTTCATCATCAATGAAGATAAGTGAGCCAGTACCTTCAGCAGCCATACATGCCCAGGCCAAAACACCCCCACCATCGTATTTCACAGATGAGGTGGTATGCTTTGGATCTTGGGCAGTTCCTTCTCTCCTCCATACTTTGCTCTTGTCATCACTCTGATATATGTTAATCTTCGTCTCATCTGTCCACAAGACCTTTTTCCAGAACTGTGATGGCTCTTTTAAGTACTTCTTGGCAAACGGTAACCTGGCCATCCTATTTTTGCGGCTATCCGGTGGTTTGCATCTTGCAGTGCAGCCTCAGTATTTCTGTTCATGGTCTTCTCCACAGTGGTCATTGACAAATCCACACCCGACTCCTGGAGAGTGTTTCTGATCTGTCGGACAGGAGTTTGGGGATATTTCTTTATAATGGAGAGAATTCTTCTGTCATCAGCTGTGGAGATCTTCCTTGACTTGCCTGTCCCTTCGCGATTAGTAAGCTCACCAGTGCTCTTTCTTCCTAATGATGTTCCAAACAGTTGATTTTGGTAAGGCTGAGGTTTGGCTGATGTCTCTAACAGTTTTATTCTTGTTTCTCAGTCTCATAATGGCTTATTTGACTTTCATTGGCACAGCTTTGATCCTCATGTTGATAAACAGCAATAAAAGTTTCCAAAGGTGATGGAAAGACTGGAGGAAAGACTAGGTGCCGAGAGCTCTCTTATACCTGCATTAAGCAGGCAATTAAACACACCTGAGCAATTACAAATACATGTGAAGCCATGTGTCCCAAACATTATGGTGCCCTGAAATGGGGGGACTATGTATAAAAACAGCTGTAATTTATACATGGTGAAACCAAAATGTATAAAAAATATATAAAATCTGACAATGTGCACTTTAACCACATGTGATTTTTTTCTATTACAAATCTCAAATTGTGGAGTACAGAAGCATATAAATAAATGGTGTGTCTTTGTCCCGAACATTATGGAGGGCACTGCATATGACCAAAATTAACATTGAAGTAGGGAAGCCATGATTAATGGTATAATGGAGAGAATGATCATATAAATTGTCCAGCAAAAAAAATTATGAAGGGAAATGTTTCAAGACATGAGGCCACTGAATTAATTCAATGGCAAAAATAATTCAGATTGGGATTGACAACCTGGGTGGGTAGGAGAATGTCTTTCAGCAGTTCCCACAGGTTAAAACATAGATCATGCAAGGATGCCACTATGGAGAACAAGGATTTTTAAAGGAAGGTGATGCTGCAACAAGTGTTCATGGTTTGAAGGAGAAAATAACAGAGCAAGGCAAGATAAAATTACATGATTTCGTGATAAAGGCCTTACTGCTTATGTAATCTTTTGATTATACATTTCGGCAGAAAGACTGCAGTAAAGAGCAAGGTGTCACCATCTTCATCTTATTACAAGGAAAACAAAGTCATCCACTGAACTCCACAGCTTGATCTTTTAACCATTGACACCACCTGGGCCTCACTCTACCACATATATTCTTTAGGTCCTCTTATTCCTTCACTGCAGAGTGTTTCCAGTATTTTCTGTTTTATTTCAGAACCCCATGACCTGATCATAAATGTAATATGAAATTGCATGGCCTTTCACCTAGAGGGATTTTAATTAAGGCTAATACATGGAATACAAATGGATGGGCAAGGTTGTATTTTTAGTCTAAAGAAAAGGTAGGCCCATTGTCAAACTTTGTCTTACCAGGTTTGGTGTGCATAAGGAACACTTTTTGCATGGATGATCGACAGAACTACATGCTTAAAAAACACTTATAATGCCCGACACTAGCAATAACAATATTCTCTGCAAGTTTACAGATTGGGCTGAATACCTCAGCATGCTGCAGAAAAATATTGCTCCATGATTCAGGAAATATTAGCCAGATATTTAGTCATAGTGATACAGTGTGGAAACAGGCCCTTCGGCCCAACTTGCCGACACCAGCCAACAATGTCCCAGCTACACTTGTCCCACTTGCCTGCGCTTGGTCCATATCCCTCCAAACCTGTCCTATCCATATACCTGTCTCTCTGTTAAACGATGGGGACATTAACACCAGCTTCAGCTACCTCCTCTGGCAGCTTGTTCCATACACCCACCACCCTTTGTGTGAAAAGGTTTCCCCTCGGATTCCCCTTCACCTTGAACCTAGGTCTTCTGGTCCTCGATTCACCTACTCTGGGCAAGAGAATCTGTGTATCTACCCGATCTATTCGCTCATGATTTTGTACACCTCTATAAGGTTTCCCCTCATCCTCCTGCGCTTCATGGAATAGAGACCTAGCCTACTCAACCTCTCCCTATAGCTCATATAGGACCCCTATAGGAACGGGGTACTGATTGGGGATGATCAGCCATGTTCAAATTGAATGGCGGTGCTGGCTCGAAGGGCCGAATGGCCTAACCCTGCACTTATTCTATTGTCTCACACCCTCTAGTCCTGGCATCATCATAAATCTTTTCTGAACCCTTTCAAGCTTGACAATATCTTTCATATAACATGGTGCTCAGAACTGAACATAATATTTTAAATGCGGTCTCACCAACGTCTTATACAACTGCAACATGACCTCCCAACTTCTATACTCAATACTCTGACTGATGAAGGCCAAAGTGCCAAAAGCCTTTTTTGACCACCTTATCTACCCGAGACTCGACCTTCAAGGAACCATGCACCTGTACTCCTAGATTCCTCTGCTCTACAACACTACCCAGAGGCCTACCTGTAGATCCTGCCCTTGTTTGACATTCCAAAATGCAAGATCTCACACTTCTCTGTATTAAATTCCATCAAGCATTCCTCTGCCATCTGGCCAATCGATCCAGATCCTGCTGCAATCTTTCACAACCTCTTCACTATCTGCAAAACCACTAACTTTTGTATCACTAACGTTTGTGAAACTTTATAATCTGAAAGATCTATTATTAGACTATGACAAAAACTATTTTAAAGCACAGAAACAGCAATTGCCAATTGTCGAGTGAGTATTTATTTTTAATATTAATATTTAAAAGGTCGGCCTTTATCTGTGGGATTTATGACTATTTAAAGATCCTACCTGAAGAGTGAATGGCTTTACTCCTTTTCTGCATCACCTCCATCAATGCTCCTACAATCCCTGCTGTAGGCGTTGAAGGAGAAGATGAATCCTGGTCATTTACCTACAAAAGGAATTGATGCATCATTTGCTGAAAACTAATGCATGAAATAAGCTAGCACTTTTGTTTAAACAGCAATTTTGTACACTGCAATGACCTGAAATTGAAAGTCACAGCAATAATTGTGAATTGAGTAAATCTTTGACCTAAATACCATCTATGCAAGTAATGACTGATTTTTTTTTTAATTTCCAATTTTTATCTTATTTATCATAGCGGGCTTGTGATTATTAATTTTGCAGCATTATCAAAACACACCCAAGTTATATTGCAAAGGAAAAATGGGGGGCTTTAAGATTCAAATGAGCATACAAATGTCATAAGGTCATAAGTGATAGGAGCAGAATTAGGCCATTCTACTCCGCCATTCAATCATGGCTGATCTATCTCTCCCTCCTAACCCCATTCTCCTGCCTTCTCCTCATAACCACAGACAACTTGTCCACCTCAAACTACACCAATGTTTTATAGAACAGGCCCTCAAACCTCATTCAGCCATTTAACAATGAACAAGCCAAACACTGCTGCAAAATATTTCAGCTGTTTATGTTCCATTTACAAAGCTTTACAAATATTTAGTATTTTACACGTGTACTTGCCAAATAATAATGCAGTCACAATTTCAATTGATCGCAGAGAATATTTACTTACAATTTTGAGTTGTATACCCTGTCGTATTTGGCCTAACAGTGCATCCCTGCCCGAGCCAGACACAGGTCGATTGCTTTGCTCAACTTTCTTTAACTGAGTGCCTTCTCTGATTTGATCCAGAAGAGCAGATTTGCCTCCAGTGGAAGGAACATCACTCTCGACCATTGTAGGGAGTGGAGGGGGGCCAGGTGGTGGAGGTGGAGGGGGAGGTGGTGGGGGTGGACCAGCAGCTCCTGGGCCCCCAGGTGCAGGGTGTGGCGGTGGGGGCGGTGGTGGGGGACCTGATGGAATGGGAGGAGGTGGTGGGTATAATCTACTGGGAGGTGGTGGCGGCGGTGGTGGTGCTCCTACTCCTGGCCTTGAAGGTGGAGGTGGCGGAGCTGCAGATGGAGCTACTGACGGGGCTCTCGAAGGGGGTGGAGGTGGTGGCGCTCCTCTGCCACGAACTGGAGGTGGAGGCGGTGGTCCTGAACTGTGTGGAGGAGGGGGTGGTGGTGGTCCTCCTCTGGAAGGTGGAGGTGGCGGTGGAGCTGAAAGAAACAAAGAAAAATGTTAAGTACTCTATGAATTCAACTATCACACTTGAGCAGTTACCAGCAGGGAAACAAAGAAAGCTGTAGCCCGACTCCAGTCTGCAAAGACTGGGCCCTCGTCCACTACCCACTCCCACCTTACTGCCCAACATCAGTCTGGCCACTTCTCCACCACTAACAATAGAAATTGAGGAGGCGGAGGCTCTTCAGGAGACAGAAAAGCCGGAAATCTCCAGGACCGGACAATGTTTCCCTCTCTACCCTCAAGCTCTGTGCTGAACAACTGGCACCAGTCTACACAGACATTTTCAACCAGTCCCGGCAAACCTGCACTGTCCCCGCCTGCTTCAAAGTCTCCACTATTGTTCCTGCACCTAAAAAGCCAAGGATTACTGGTCTTAATTACTATAGGCCTGTCGCACTGACCTCTGTAATCATGAAGTCCCTTGAAAGACTTGCGCTGGCCCACCTGGAAAATATCACGGCCCCTTCTGGACCCCCTGCAGTTTGCATACTGGGCCAATAGATCAGTGGATGACGCAGTCAACCTAGGCCTTCACTTCATCCTCCAACCCTGATTGGACTGATCCAGGATGGGGAGGAGTCTGCCTACAGACAGGAAGTGACACAGCTGGTGTCCTGTTGCCATAGCAACAACCTGGAGCTCACTGCTCTCAAGAGAATGGAATTGATTATACACTTTAGGAGAGCTCTCCTTCCCCTCCCCCCACTCACCATCAACAATACCACAGTCACATCTGTGGAGTCATTTAAGTTCCTTGGAACCATCATCTCCAGGGACCTTAAATGGGAGGCCACCATCGACTCCACAGTCAAAAAGGCCCAGCAGAGGATGTACTTCCTGCGGCAGCTGAGAAAACACAATCTGCCACAGGCAATGATGGTCCAGTTTTATATTGCCATCATAGAGTCTGTCCTCACCTTCTCCATCATGGTCTGGTTTGGCTCAGCCACCAAGCACGACATCCGGAGGCTGCAGAGCATCATTCGATCAGCCAAGAAGGTTGTTGGCTGCAACCTTCCCCCCATCGACGAACTGTACACTGCAAGGGCCAGGAAGCGAGTGGGTAAGATCATCTCTGACCTCTCTCACCCTGGCCACAAACTCTTTGAAGCATTTCCCTCTGGAAGACGACTCCGGACTATCGAAGCCACCAGCCAGACATAAAAACAGCTTTTTTTCCCCCACTACCCTCTACCCAACAATCAAGTCTGTAGCTTCCTTTTTCTCTGGTATTTTATTTCATTCTTCATATGTTTAATTTTGTTTTATTGTCTACTGTATATCGTGTTGTTACTTGCGAGCAAAGCACCAAGGCAAATTCCTTGTATGTATTCATACTTGGCTAATAAAATGTATTTAATTCAATTCAATCTCAAAGTGAACAATGTTTAAAACCAATTCAATACGGCTTGAATTTTTTCAATATATATTGCTAGTGTTAAAACTTTTCCATCTTCCACTCCATGCTCAATTAATTACTCTGTAATTTCTGACATCACCACCAAAAATCTCCCCACTTTTCCTATCAGGGAGTGGAGGCAGAACTGTAATCCAGCATCGCACCAGCACCCTGGAGTATGAACCATGTGTTGACGGATGAGATTAGTTTGTCTTGGCATTATGTTGCGCCTAGATATTGTGGGCCGAAGGGCCTGTTCCTGTACTGCATTTTTCTATGTTCTATGTCCACACCACCTCATCATTGTCGAGGTTTATTGAACAGGTGGGCTCTTCATTCCTACATGCTCATGCTGGATAAAAGAATGGCATTCAGCCTTCTCTGCTCCCAGCTATGTGCCAATCAGGAAAACTAAAAGATTCTAAGCTACTCTAAAATGTACTTGGTTTTCAGATGTTGCTGGTTCTACTAAGTGCAGGTGGACTAACATCCATCACTGAAAAGAAACAAAGATCACAGAGGGGTAGACTAAGCAATTTAACTCTGTCCTAAATAGGCCATCTACAATTAGTGAAGCATTAGATCACATGTCATAACTTGCAGCCAACCTCCCTCATGTACCTCAGACCTGGCAGAAATTTAGAAGTCAATGTCACAGTTATCATATTAAAAAGCTCAAGGAACATATGCTACACCACTAAGTCTTCGAAGAATGGAGCCCACTGATCGAGAAACTGGCAGTTACTTCAAGTGCTATGGAACAAGAAAATAAGCACTTCAAGGACACCTGAATTACACAACTATACAAAAAGGTGAACCATCAAGCCTGTGATATTCACAGAGAAATCTCTTTATTCTCAAATGCTGCTAAAATATTGCTAGAGCCCTGTTAAACAGACAGACCACTCAACTTGAGGGAGTCCTGCTTCTAGAAAGCGAATGTGGTTTCTGTGAATAATGTACATAATCTTTACAAGTGTGATTCTAAGCTTTAAGTCACTTATTTGTTTCATTCTCCATTTTTTCTGGTCTTTTGGCCTTTGGCTTAATGCAAGGAAGGCCTCCTCATCATTTGGCCAAAGCACATTAGTCTGACAGACAATACATCAAGTAATGATGTTGCTGTCCTCAGTGCAACAGTGCTTCTGCTGTAACTCAATAGCCCATTCTGTCATTTAATTTCTCCAACCTTTCAACCACGGTCCTTCCTGATTCCACCTTTCTTCTTTCTCCGCATCTCAAAACACGCTTTATCAGCTTTTAAATTCCATTTGCCCTAAACTTTTCTCTTTTATCCGTGACATTTTACCTAGCCGCCAGGATTATTAAAACAATTAAAATGAATGTTGAAATAATATAAGAACTCTTATACCCGGGATCCATCATTTGCAAACGACAACATGCTTTGGGATTTCATTAGGTTATTACCAACTTCACAGCAGATTAAAATTTAGTGAGCATACAGCACACCATGCAGTTTTATTTTGAACTCTTACAAATATTAAATCACAACTACCATGAAGTGAATTCACAGGTATGTTTACTATCTCCACAAAACATAAAACCTGAATTTGAAGATAAAGTTTAATGGGATGACAGCGAACAAGTTTATAAGTTGATTGAAATGCAAAGTGCCTCTCTGCCAATCAACTATGTGAATCAATGTGCCAAGGCAATTTGCATTAGAAAACACTCCTCAAATCAAATATGATGTGACTTGAAAGTTTAGCCATTCTTGTGCATCGTTAGAATTTAAATTTGGTGTCAGATAACTAAAATGATTCTCGTCATGTGCCTGTACCTGCTGTGCATAGGCTCAGGATCTGCACAGCAGCCCCATTCTTTTTTTGCATATTTTCCAAGAAAGGATACTTATTTAGGAATCCAAGTGCAGGTAATGGGTGTCAACTGCACCACTATTTTAAACTGTGTGACAATTTCACAAATCATTCCCCAAAGATTCACTTTAGTAGAAAATAAATCCAACATTTTATTCCAACTGTTAAAACAGTACACAAAATATATTCAAAATATATTCAAGTAAATGTAAACAAAAGTTGACTAATGAGCATGTAAGAAATATACTCTGCCACACTTGGAGGAAATCTGACAAAAAAGTGCAAGAGCAGTAAACATATAGTTACCTAGAACTGGACCTTGTTTACTTAGTAAATGACACAATGGAAAACATTACTCATTTGCCTGGATGTGTTCTATATAGTCAAGGTGACCGGCCATGTTACTAAAAACAATGGCGGCACAATTGATGCCTTACAGCGCCAGAGACCTTGTTTGAGTAATCCTGAGTTTGAGAAGCTGGAATCTTTAAAACTAACTGCAAATGTTAGTGCATTCCTTTCAAATAATATTATGCTTGATCTATGAAAAGTTTTAAAAAAGAAACTGCATGCAAGCCCATTCTTTGGTCAATTACCTACCATACCACCATGGTGAGCCTATAAAATTAATGTCAAACAATACCATTTATTTTGTGCTAAATGCAATTGGAGGTAAATATTTAAGGAACAATAAAAATACTGGTAGGACTGAAGATGTATTCCAGGAAAAGGAAGAAAGGTTAGCATCATTTTTCATGACATCTCTCTGAAATTGATATTATGCCAAAGGAGGGGAGAGTGGCATATGATACCTTTGCCAAAGAAAATTAACAAAGCAAATAATCGTACAAGATTAATTTGGTACGATGGCTTAATGCATGTTCAAAGATCTGCACTGGGATAGTTTTCAGTTTATGAATTGGAAATGGTTATGAGCACAGAATTGGTCAATGACATCAAATCTCCATGCAAAGATTGTATCTCTAATACAACTAAAGATGGAGGTATTTTAGAAGGAACTGCAGATGCTGGAAAACCGAAGGTGCACAAAAATGCTGGCGAAACTTAGCGGGTGCAGCAGCATCTATGGAGCATGAAGAAGGGTTTGGGCCTGAAACGTTGCCTATTTCCTTCGCTCCATAGATGCTGCTGCACCCGCTGAGTTTCTCCAGCATTTTTGTGTACCTTAGAGATGGAGGTAAGTGTGTTGATAAAGTCCAACATAAAAATGCAAGTATTTGCAGTAAAAGTGAAATTAAGCATTCTCTAACAAAGGAGGTGGCAAAAACTCCAGATATGCACATAGATTGATCTTTAAAATGGAAGGTGTACGAGGAGACAAAATCAAACATTGAGATTTTTAAAAAGCATCTAGAATTTTAAAATTTTTTTAAAAAGCACATATTGCTCCAAATAGGAAAAAAACCCTTCACCAAAAGAGAGAAGGTCAAACACAATGTTAAAACTATAATTATCCAACCTATATAGGACTGTTCATCACTGGGATGATACAAAATACTGTGCAACATTTGGACACATGAGAAAGATATTATAATTTTAATAGAGCTACAACAGATATTCATTAAGATGAAGGTACAAGGATAGCTGGCTTTTTTCATTAGATCAGATGTGTACTTCAAAATTGTTATAGCATATTTTTTTTTAGCCAGTTTAAAAAGGTACCTTTAAAAGCAATGAACCAATAGGAAAACATTAAATTAAGTTTATTTATTTGGAGAAAAATAATGACACTGATAAAAGGACAACTGTTCTATTTCATTGCAAAGTTCAGGATTTATGATGTGGTTAATATTGACTGGGTTTAAAAGGAGCATGAGCACAAATTTAGGACTCGCGGCAATAGAGCTTCTTACATCGGTATAGTTGTACTCTGACAAGGGAAAATGAAAAGACTAATAACTAATGCTGTCACTGGAAAACACATGAGAAATATGTCACAATATAATTAAACTGCAATTTATAAAGCTAAAACATAAATGCAGTTTGCTGGAATGTAAAAGAAAGTGAGGCACTCTGGCTCAAAGTAACTGGGTGATAAAGGTAGTTAACTGTTAGTTAACAGTTACCAAAAAAAGATTTGAGCTGAACCAGAATACAAATGACATGGCAAAACTAATAAACTGCAGATAAAATGGGGATTAAATGCAAGTAGAAATGTAGAAAGATGACAAAAATAAGCAGGTAGACACAAAATGCTGGAGTGAGGCAGCATCTCTGGAGAGAAGGAATGGGCGAAGTTTCAAGTCAAGACCCTTCTTCAGACTGATGTCAAGGGAGTGGATGGGACAAATATAGAATGTAGTCGGAGACAGCAAGACTAGTGGGATACATGGGACGGGGAAGGGGATGGAGAGAGAAAGCAAGGGCTATCTGAAGTTAGAGAAGTCAATGTTCATACCGCTGGGGTGTAAACTACCCAAGCGAAATATGAGGTGCAGTTCCTCCAATTTGCACTGGGCCCAGGACAGAAAGGTCAGATTGGGAATGGGAGTCAAGTCAAGTCACTTTTATTTCTATCGCACATTTAAACAACAACTCTCGTTGACCAAAGTGCTTTACATTGGTGGAGGTACTAACGTTATACAACATTGGTTCATAGATTAAGTTCATACATAAATACATACATATAGCCCTCCCTCAGAGGACGTCAAGAAAGGCTTGAGAGTAAAGATGAGTTTTAAGTCTTGACTTAAGAGTCGATGGAGGGGGCAGTTCTGATGGGAAGAGGGATGCTGTTCCACAGGGAGGGAGGGGGGAGTTGAAGTGCTGAGCCACCGGGAGATCAGGTAAGTTAATACTGGTGTGAGACCTGGGAAGGGGAAGTACTAGTGGGAGACATGGGAAGTGGAAGTTACCAGTGGGAGACCTGGAAAAGGGAAGTTACCAGTGGGAGACCTGGGAAGGGGAAGTTACCAGTGGGAGACATGGGAAGGGGAAGTTACTAGTGGAAGACATGGGAAGGGGATGATTTTCTTAACCAAAAATAAGGAGAGTACAAATGCAAAGGAAAAAATAATAAATTTACAAAAGCAAATGACGGTGTCGATATCAATATACTATAAAAGGACATTAAAGTGTTAAAATGCACAGATGGAAATCTTGTTATTGGAAGCAAATATAAATGTTAGGATTGTTTCCAGAGGTATTTTAAACTGGCCACATTCCTAACAAATAGATTAAAAAGGGAATAGGAAAAGCAATTTCCTTTGTTCAATGCGTAAGTGAGAGATCATTTAATCCCCAAAGTTTTAAAGATGAATTGGAAGAGGCTGCTTGATTATTTTAGCCAAAAAAAAACATGGGCCACTGTATCATTGAAAATCTAAAACAAAGATCTAGCTGCAAGAAATAAAAGTTCAATTCAAAGAGTAAACCACTATTTTGGATTTCAACTTTGTTGATTAATTTCAAGGCCAAGTAACATTTTGGACCTGAAGGAACAGATAAATATGGAAATTAACTTACCCTGTCTACGCAGTTCATTTTTCACAGCTTCAACTCCTCCCTTTTTCTCTATAAAATCATATATAATTTTTGATGTTTCTTTGTCCTTCAGTTGTGACTCAGAAATACCACACATGTCAAACAGATGTTTTAATTCAGGATCCAGGTTATTCAGCTGCAAGTAAAATCATAAATATTGCAGCATTAGTTAAAATTGATTCAACAGAAACTGTCTAGGAAGTAAAATATACTTCATGTCCCAATTAAAGCTGTGTCTAAACACTTGTTTTGTGAAGAAAGAAAGATTTGGTCAACTACACGTTACAAAGAATCATTGCACTCAGTTAAGATTAGGTGTAGAATTCCTTATCCAATTCCTAGATAGGAAATGCAATGTTTTGTCTGTCGTACGAGATATCCCATTCTGGCAATGCCACTCGGCCCTAAACTCATCCTTTACCACGTTGAGCTTGCATTCCTCAACTATGTTCGTATTCAATGCATGAACCGCACCCTAGATTTGTCTGTAATCAGAGCTCGATATAAGACAATAATAGCAACATCAAAAGGAAGTTAAGTTTTACCAAAATGTAAGGCTTAATCTTAATTACAGTTTCAAACTGATAAAGCAAAGCAGGATCACTCTGCATATAGCAAATAACTTATGAACATCTGACTGCTGACATTTTTTATAATGATAGGTATTCATCAATGACAATATCCTAGCTCCAGTTTGCAGATTCATGATATTATGGAGAGTTCATTCAATCTACTTTACATTTGGGGCCAAATGATGACACTCCTTGATGACAACTGATATATTGAAGCATTTTGTTTCAAGCACCAATTAAGAGCTATCAGCACACGTAGCTTTATCCCAGTGTCAATTCCTTCATTTTCCGTAAAATAACAGAGGAAATGCCTGAAGAGCACTCGCTATTTAATTCAACGTTAAAAACTTGGTCACATACATTTTCTCTTCAACTTCAATTTTGAAACTGCAATTGTCAAACCATGGCAGAAAGGCCAATATTATGCATAAAAAAAGGACGATTCTATAATTGCTTTAGGAGACATGTAACAAAATGCTTCACTGAAATTAAAATAGGATTTTAACTTACATCAAAACCAGTGTCTGGGTCCCAGCCAACATGTCCTATATGCCTATAAATAAAACAGATGGAAATATTATCCAACTTTCAATTATAAAGTTATATTTTAAAGGATGCTTTTTTTAAACAACATTGATTTGATGGAAACAAATATAGGCTAGGGGATAGCTAGCAATCCAAATTCAAATGAGCAATCAGGAGATACATTTTCTCTGTAATCATTTGAAAGTTGTGACAGGGAGTACAAGAGTCAATAGTGTTGCTCCAGTGCATTTTCCAAAGGTTATTGTTTAACTGTTCGCAGACAAATAAAATGCAGAGAAATACACAAAATCTAATCTAGCTTCCCTGTGGCATGCTCATATACCCGAACTTCAAGTGCAGAATGCTTAGAGACTCAGATTGATGATAGGGAAGCCATTTAAAAAGATTCTTTGGGATAGAATTTGCACGCATTTGGCAGTGAGTGGGAATAATTAGGGACATCAGTATGACCTTGTCTATAGCAAGTCATGTCTTATAAACGATGGGAGTCTTTCTGAGGAGGTGATCAGCTGATTTGTTTTGTATGTCAGAACTGCACACAATACTCCTAATGTGTTCTGACCAAAATCTGATGATTGATGAGGGCAGGGCAGTGGATGATGTCTAAACGGATTTCAGTAAGGCATTTAAAAAGTCCTTCATGGTAGGCTGATTCAGAAGATTAAGATACATGGAATCCACAGCGTTTTGGATTCAGATCTAGCTTATCCATAGAAGACAGAGAGCACTGGTGGAAGGGTGTTATTCTGGGTGCAGGTCTGTGGCTAGTGGTATTCCATAGGGAATTGCACTGGGACCTCTGCTGTTTGTGGTATATATAAAACAACTTGGACGTAAATGTAGATAGGTCAGCTAGTAAGTTTACAGACATCACCAAAAATGATGCGAACGATGCAGACAGTGAGGGCGGCTGTCAAAGGATACAGTGGGATGTAGATCTTTACAGAAAATGGCAGGTGGTATTTAAGCCAAGCAAGTGTGAGGTGTTGCATGTTGGGAAGTCAAATGCATGGGTGAAGTATATAGTTAATGGCAAGACCCTTAATAGCATTGACATCCAGTGCAATCTTGGTGTTCATATAAAATCTTATAAAATTAAGATTTGTACGTAATAAGATTTCTACGTTTACCTTGTTCATATTGCTATAGAAAATAGTAACAAATTCTTCATTAATAGGTTTCCTAGGCTTTCACTATGGAAGCGAAGCCATGCCATGATTTAGACAATAAATTATATGTAGCAAAACAGGGGTGATTTTACTGACAGTTCCACACAGATGATTAAGTAACCTTAGATTATGGAATTGTCATTTCCTTAGTAACTACATGTTTTTAACATAACAGAAAATAAAATATTGGAAATGCCATAATTTTGATGCCCTTTGTCATTATGCAGTGAATAGCAGTCACGATTCCATAAAGAAACTAACACATAAACCACAAGAAATAGATATTTCAATAGATCAAATATTATTTTATAATATAATTAACTTCAAATTCTCTCAAAAATAAAGTAGCACATTAATGTTTAAGATACTGTTACTTTACACCAATGTCTACTGATGCAACTGGTGCACACAAAAAAATGGCATAAATAGAAAAAAACAAGGAAACAGCACGGCTAATTTTAAATGCTGAAAGTTACAGAATGTTGCATTTGAAAGGCACAAAGGAAAAAAAAAAATCAAGAATCAATTTTTATTTGAAACATTTTCTAGCGAGTTAGATTTGTACGTTTAATTAATTTTGTAGTTAAAACTTCAGACATGGCATTCAAATGAAACCAATTCACACCAGTGCACTTAACAACTTGCAGGCATCATCCTCAAATTTATGCACACCAAGAATTTAAACGTCAGAAATACACCTTCACATATTTGATATCCACATTTTTATTGTTGGTGTAGGCGCATTTTTCCAGAATTTAAGTATGAGCTTTTTTCCCATTATTAGCCCGTAATTGAGTAAATTCTTCTGAAACACGTTTAGTTCAGGGTTACCTTCCGATATTCCAAAAATGATCCATTCTGGTTTTGGTACCAGTTTTATTTTAATTAATTTTGTAAAGATGTCAAATATTTAATTCCAGAATTTTTGGATTTTTGTACAAAAAACAAAAGAATGCGCTATGGTAGCTTCTTGACACAGACATTTATCACAGATGGGTGAGACATTAGGGAAGAGTTTATTTATTTTAGTTTTTGAATAATATAGTCTATGTAATGTTTTGAATTGGATGAGAGTATGTCGTACGTTGATCGAACATTTATGCACCTGTAGTAAGTGATTATCCCAGCTCTCTTTTGAAATTTTTATAGCTAATTCTTGTTCCCAGTCTCTTCTAATTCCATCAGTTGTGGGTATTTCTATGTTTAAGATGATGTTATATAAGTACGATATTAGATTTGCTGATTCCGCCTTTGTCTTCATTGCTTCATGATGAAAAATGCGCCTACACCAACAATAAAAATGTGGATATCAAATATGTTTGAAACACTACATCTGGAAGAGATGAGATTCCTCTTAGCAGGCAAAGCAGACCACTTCCAAAAGACGTGGTCTACGTTTTTGGAACTATTACAAGCATAAGGTGCAATAGTAATCTAAAAAATAAATAAATAAATAAATAAATAGAGGGTGCCAGGATCTGGCAACGGGGGGTTAAAAAAACAACAAAAACAGACTTGGTTGGTAGTCCCCTTTCTGTGGAGTTTAATGTTATAATTGAGCGCTTGTTTCTCCTTTCTTTTTCCTTCTTTTCTAGGGTCTACTTTCTTTCTTTACTTCCTTCTCTAACTTCTTTTCTAAGGGGCTTTCTTTTCTCAACACTCTCCTGCACCTTCACGACTCTTGCGCACTTTCCTTACTTCCTTTACTTCTATCTTTTTTTTAAAGCTCAAAAAATGAAGCGGTACAAAAAATGTATTAAGACATATGTGTTGTGTATTATTGTAACTTACCGTACTTCTAATAAAAAAAATAATAAATAAATAAATTAAAAAGAAATACACCTTCACCTTTTTTTTTTAAAGCTACCATCAAGATGATGATCACATGCATTTAATATGCTGCAAACATTTTGTAAGTATAAAAACTGAGTTAAGAATGGAGAAACATACAAAACATGAATCACAAAACTCTTTTACAGTTTCATAAATCTGAAACTTTCAGTTAGCAAATGTTAGATTTTACTGATTAACCATTAGTTCATACAAAATCATTGAAAAAAGAGATCAACATGCAGAAGCAATTAAAAAAAAAACCATTTGTTGTACTGAACAATGAAGAACGCTTACTGGAAGTTACTTGGTGTGCCAATGTCCGCCTTAGTCAATTTCTTCTTTTTACCTTTTACTTTCTTCTTATCTTTGGCATATACAAAATTATTAGCTTGTGCAGTAAATCGAACATTGGTAATTTCTGGATTCTTTATGTCAACTGTAGCCATAGGCAGAGAAGGACCTAAGAAAAAAAACAAGACAATTACTCACTAATTTGTTACTGGTTATCTCCTTTAGCTAAGAGTTCTGGGCGTGCACATCTCTGAAGATCTTTCCTGGTCCGAGAACACTAACGCAATTATCAAAAAAGCTCATCAGCGCCTCTACTTCCTGAGAAGATTACGGAGAGTCGGATTGTCAAGGAAGACTCTCTCTAACTTCTACAGGTGCACAGTCGAGAGCATGCTGACCGGTTGCATCGTGGCTTGGTTCGGCAATTTGAGCGCCCTGGAGAGGAAAAGACTACAAAAAGTAGTAAATACTGCCCAGTCCATCATCGGCTCTGACCTTCCTTCCATCAAGGGGATTTATCGCAGTCGCTGCCTCAAAAAGGCTGGCAGTATCATCAAAGACCCACACCATCCTGGCCACACACTCATCTCCCTGCTACCTTCAGGTAGAAGGTACAGGAGCCTGAAGACTGCAACAACCAGGTTCAGGAATAGCTACTTCCCCTCAGCCATCAGGCTATTAAACCTGGCTCGGACAAAAATCTGATTATTAACAACCACTTTCTGTTATTTGCACTTTACCAGTTTATTTATTCATGTGTGTATATATTTATATCATGGTATATGGACACCTTTATCTGTTTTGTAGTAAATGCCTACTATTTTCTGTGTGCTTAAGCAAAGCAAGAATTTCATTGTCCTATACAGGGACACATGACAATAAACTCACTTGAACTTGAGTCCTTTTGACAATTTAATTAAATTGTTCTTCTGGCATTCTATTTTTATTTTTGAGTAATTTCTTTACACTCTCTATTCTAGTGACTTGATATCTGCCATCTGAACCACAATGCGCTGGCCTGCCCTAATTAGAAAATGAAATGTTCCTCGGGCTTATGTCGAGATTCTCTCAAAAGGAATAGGATATAGGTAAGATTGCAAATGGGACAAGATTTAAAGTTACAGGCCATCAGAAGATCAAGATTACACTTATGAATTGAACAAAGATGTTCCCCAAACTGGTTACCCAGTCTATGCATGATTGGCTAAATAGCAGGAAGGTTATTGTGAGATAATATTCAGTACATAAAATCACTTTTGATTTGACAATATTTAGGAACTGTGACTGTGGAAAGAAGTAGTAAAAGGGTATCAGTCAATTGTGCAGGATAGTGCCAAAAGGGAAAATGATCAATAATCAACCTCTCTACACATAGTTAAGATATAATTAACTACACATATTAACTCTATAGAGGTAAAATCGTTTATTTGGTACTATCACTTTTTGTTCAAACAAGCCAAATATCAAAGTGCCAACAGCAACTTTTCATGACTTTCTGTAACTAATACACCAAAGACTCAAATTCTGCACAGATCCTTCAAAATAATATTTCCCAGTATGGCCAACCAACTTACAAGTGAGAGTTCGTTGCAACTGGTAAGATGAATTCAAAATGTGTATAAATTACATTGAAAACAATGGGTAGAAAAGCATACCTTTTAGCTTAGATCTGTTCTTCTGTACATGCGAGATAGAAGTTGCATCATAATTCGCTATAATCCTCAAACAAGGCAATAAACTTAAACTATACATTTCCCCCAATCATTAACAAGCTTCTTTTTCAATACACAAATTGAACAAAAAGTGTTCTGGCGTAAGTGAATGGTTCTGTTCATAACTTGGAAAGGTAAAATGTGAAACACTTGTTACCCCAAGTGTTTTTGTGTGAAAAACTAGATACCAAATCCTTTTACAGTGGATCAAAACATCAAGGAACTGCCACCATGCCCACAACTTTACAAAAGACTATTTCACAACTTATTAGATTCCACTTAAAAATACAATGTTCTGGTCCATGTCATTAAAAAAAATCACAGCACATTCCAATATGACCATTTAAATCTGCAATTAATTAAAAGATGGAAGCACAATTCATAGAATTGGCTCAATAAATAATTTGTCCACATGCAATTTATCTACCATTATAGGCAAGAAGCCTCAACACCTATCATGCATTTAACAGAAATGTTACTCATGAAATCCAGAAACACTGGGATCACAACCCTCAAGCTCAAAGTGTTCTGCCAAAACCAGAATTAAGCATTTGGCCAATCAACAATTCAAATAACATTGTTTGTTTTACACTTACTATGGGTGTAAATTTTCCTTTGATTTAAACCAGCATCTGCAGCTCTTTCCTACACAAAGGTAACCCCATCTTGCCACTCCTACTGCCAATTAATTGGCTTGTTCCTTTGCATTTCAACCAGTGTACAAAATACCAGTTGGGCCACAGGCAGAATGCACTAGTTTTGGTTCCAACATTACACCAAAGTTCCAACATTACATTGGCGAAGGGATCACAAAAGATGATGCCAGGAATGGTAAACTTTCTACATGATAAAATTTAATTTAGGTTGACCTGTTTGGTGTTCTTTACAATAGTAAAAGCCAGAGGAAATTTTAATTTTGAGATACAACCTTGAGAAGCCTTACTTGGGGTGAATAGATAAGACACATTCCCTTTAGCAGAGGGGTCAAAAATTCCAGGGAGTGGTGGAAGTAGAGGCGAGTTCAGGCAAATATTTTCCATCTAAAGATTGATGGTGGAGGTGGAGGCCAAATGCCAGATCACATTTAAAATGTATTTATATGATCTTGAACTGCTGTAATCCAAAGGCCCACTGAACAAAGGTGGCAATTGATATTTGCCTTAATACCTCTTTTTTTTTGGCATGTCATCCAATGATCTGAATGGTCTTGTTCCATCTTGTCATTTTTCAATATTTCTATTTTTAATTCATGTGCTTTTTTCTCCGCAAAAATCACTATTCCAATTGTATGATTCCCCCTTTCCTCAAACACCAGTCTTGCAGACTTGTAACACAAATTAACTGAAATAAATGGATGTCAGATTGAAGAAAAAGTGTTTATGACCCTGTAACAAACTCAGCTCCTTAGCTATCATCGCCATTCTGGAAGTGTCCGAAGTCAAGCCTGACATTGCAACTCTGGCACTGATTTTAACAGAGAAGTGATTTTCATTTACATATCTGCTCCATCACAAACTGCTTATTTCCACCACCATAACATCACCCAGTTCAGTAACATCATTACCTCCATACCTGACAGATCTCTGGGCCTCCTGTTTTCTTTTGTACATAAATGCACCTATCAAAAATAGTTCTACCCATACTTCAACTTGCTCTAAGTTCCCTTGAGGTTTTTATAAGTCTAGACAGTGAATACATGAAAAACTATTTCCATTGGCAGAATAGCAAAGAACCATATACTTGGTGTGTCTTGCAAAACAACCAAGGATTACATGAAGAAAAACTTTTCATGCATCACCTGGCATTTACTTCCTCAAAGAGTGGTAGAAACATATTTAATCATCATTTTCAAAAACAGACAGGATTTATCCAATGAGATAGGTTACGGAGTAAGTGCTAGTGAATGGGTAGGAAAGAACTGCAGATGCTCGTTTAAATCGGTGGACACAAAATGCTGGAGTAACTCAACAGGACAGACAGCATCTCTGGAGAGAAGGAATGGGTGACACTTCGGGTCGAGACCCTTCTTCAGATGGAGGGAATAGGAATAGGAATACAATTCTATGGAATAGGACTAACTTGATTGTTCAGAGAGCCGGGTAAAGCCAATGGATGATGTGGCCTCCATCCAGGTTGTAATGATCCTATGATTCTGCAGTCTATATTAGGACCACATTCTACACGCAACGATCACAGTTTTTCTCTTTATCTCAAATGACTTAAATGTACAGGAAGCAATTTCCAAAACTGCAGCCAAAACAAAACCTAGAAGCACAGTGTAGTGAGGTGAATAATGATAGATTGCAAGATGATAGACAGGCATATGAATGGGAAGGCGAGTAGCAGATAGAATTTAATGTTTAGAAATATGGTGATAACACTTTAATAGGAAAAAGTAGTAGAGGCCATTTAAACTGAAAATAATTATAAAAAGAGATATAAAAACAGATGCCTTGCGTTATAAGTGCATAATTCGTTGAAACCAGTGTCAGGTTGAAGATGTGGTTAATAAAAAGCATATAGAAGCTAGTATAAATAAAGGTACAGATTTAAGGAAGTCATGATGAATGCTTAAAAATACGTTTTGATTCAATGACAATTCATGAGTATTTTGTCTATTCTGGGCCTCATGTTTTAGGACCCATGTAAACACTTTAGAGAATGTAAGTGAGATTTATTAAAATAATTCTGGGAATGAGGTACATTGGAGAAGCTGGGGTTGCTCCCCTTGTAACCTAGGGGTTGTACCGAAGCTATTTAAAATTATGAAGGGTGTGAATTGGAGAAGAAATGGAGAATGGAGAAGAATATGAAGATGGAGAAGAAATGGCCCTACTGACAAAACCGGCCTAGAACTAGGGACCATAAAAGGAAGGTGACTGTCAAAAATTTCATGATTGTGGATGGAGGAATGGGATTCAGATTAACTGGACTGCTTCTGCATAACGTTGGTTATAGAGGGCTAATTTTCCAGTATCCATTTCTAACTGCCTTTCAGAATGTAGCGTGCCATTCTCATAGTTCTTCTGGTGAAGGTACTCCCAATGCTCTTAGGCAGGGAATTGCAGGGATTAGATCTAGTGACAATGAAGGACAGGCATTATACTTTGAAACTGGAATGGTTAAAGGGGAACCTGCAGGCAGCAATGTTCCCATGCACCTGTTGCTCTTGTCCTTATTGCCAATAGAAGTTGCAGGATTGGGCGTTGGTGTCTGAACAGGCTGAGCAAGTTAGTGCAGAGTATTTACAACTGCAAGTGCAGTGTATTTTCCACTTTCACATAATGTGAATACCATCTGTCTTTTCATCTCCAAAGGCAAAACACAGCTGTTGTTTGAAACTTTCAGGCAAGGCAAAAGGCAAAGTTAATATTTCAGATGCGCAAGCTTTCATCAGAGCTGTAAAAAGTTGACAATGCAGTCATCATAAGCTATTTCAATGGAATGGCAAATGGGAAATGTTGAAGGGACAGAGATTCAATGACAACATTGTAAATAAGCCAAGGCAAAAGTAATAATGATGGGACAAGAAATAAAAGAATTTATAGAAATAGGAACTAATTTTTCCAACATTTGCTGAAAAAGAAAATTAGAGTTATTGTGACAACTCAAATGTTGACTTTTTGAAAACTATAAAGTGATTCATATTGCCTGGCAACATTATTTGGAAATTCATCAGACCCATTTCATCCTTTCAAAGAACCTTCATTTTCACCTACAATGTGTTTTAGTTCTGATGAGACACCATTAATCAGAAATACATTATTTTGTATCTTTCTGTTGCATTTTCTATTACCAACATCTGTGTTATTTTGCTTTCTCTTAAAGTAGTTAATGTAATTAACATCAGGGATAAATACATACCATTTAAAGGCGGTGGGTCACGTCTCTTCTCTGTTGAACAGAAAAAAAAATATATATATTGAAATTAGTAAATAAATCAAATATTACCTTAAATTAGATAGTTGGGTGTACATTACATTCGCAGCATTATTTGGTTATCTCTCCAAAACATGCTTGTAGTTCAGATTAATTTTACAGGGCACAAGAAGAAAAACATTAACACTTTCAGCGACTACATTTTACCGTCTATTGAAGAGCATGGTGTGAAATAAAGTGGCAAAATTAATTAATAGATCTCTACCCAGAATTAGAACTACTGAAGGACATCTTTAAAAGCACGTTACTATTAAAATACAATCAGAACACATACCAGATCTTCTTTGCCGTCTTCCAATTATGTCAGTAACTGCATATCTAAATCTTCTTGCCTCTTCTTCACTTGCAAAATTTAGTCCAATTTGGCTTGACTGGGAGGAAGCAATCGCAAAATTAATATTTGAAAACTATACATCTTCGAACTGAAGGACCAAAGATGAGGAAACGTTTAGTATCAGTAACATTGTGAACAGAAGATTGGCGGGCTAACACGAACCAATAGAAACAAATAAAACTTTTTCTCATTGGAAAGAAGTATTGAATGACCTCAGGGTATGGGTGTTGAGGCTACAATTTGTTTTTAAACAAATTCTATAAATTACTTGAAAGAAGATGCTGCAAGATTAAGTTTGATGATAATATCAAACAGAAAGTAAGTTAGAAAGATGACACGACACAATCAGGACACGACAAAGAGATTCAGAAATGCTGCCTGTCCCGTTCAGTTACTCCAGCATTTTGTGTCCATTTTAGATAAATCAAGTGGGTGCCCAAAGATCCGGTGAACAGTATAAGACTGGAAAATCTGAACTTTCCATTTTGTGAGGAAAAATACAATTCTGTATCTAAATGGTGCAAGAATGCAGAACTCAGAGAGAGTAGTAACAGGCCCTTTGGCCTACCAAGTCCACGCAGACCATCGATCTCTCTAGTTCTATGTTATACCGCTTCCTACACACCAAGGGCAATTTTACAGTAGCCAATTAACCTACACGTCTTTGAGGGGAAACTAGAGCATCCGGAGGAAACCCACATGGTCACAGGGAGAATGTGCAAACTCCATGCTGACAGAACCAGAGATCAGGATCGGGATAGAACCCGGTCCTCTGGCGCTCTGAGGCAGCAACTTTACTAGCTGCGCCAATTGGTTGCCCTTATGATTAACCTTTTATGACTGGGTAAATAAATTTTGAACAATGATGCTGCTTTAACAACTCGTAAGCTTAGTTTTCGGAGTCTAATTTCACAGAAGGTCAGTACTTATTATCTGGTCCAATTGACCCTTGAACACAGAGTGCTTTACTGGATGGAAAGGGGAATCAAATGCTATGTTATTGGGTCTGGAGCCATGAATTACCTTATTTACCAGAAGGACATTAGTGGATCTGGTGGAGATTTGTATGGTCACCATTAATAATTTTTAAAAAATTCAACATTTAGTATCTGAATTTAAATTCCTCAGGTATCGTAGTGGACTCTAACATGTTTCCAGAGGAACAGTCCAAGTCTCTGATTAGTTGAGTCATGTTACTTCAACACTGTTTGGCTACTCATCTGGTTTGGTGACATTGGCAACAGCATACCAGGGTTCGTTCCCCTTAGGATGAAGTCTGACACAACACAATAGGTGCAGGAGTAGGCCATGTGGCCCTTCGAGCCAGCACTGCCATTCAATGTGATCATGACTGATCATTCCCAATCAGTACCCCATTCCTGCCTTCCCCCCATATCCCCTGACTCAGCTATTTTTAAGAGCCCTATCTAGCTCTCTCTTGAAAGCATCCAGGTCAGAACACGTCAGAAAGTTCTCACAGACATTACAAGTCCTTGTGGTGAGCTTTTCTTTAAATCAATGAAGTAATTTCCCACAACTAATTGCAAATTCTAGCACACACATAATGTCAGATCAGGGAGAAACAAAATTAATACAAACCATCAAAGTGGAAAATAGGCAATATTGGAAGGTACAAATTACAAAACTAATTGAAGTGGATGATAATTAAAGAGTGATTTCATTCTAAGTGAGGAAGCTCTTGGGTGATCAAACAGAAACATCAACCGCAGCATACTTTTATTACTCCTATAAGAAGATTGTTTTTTTTAACACCTACGATACTTGTTTATCAATGATATATCAAAGAAATACACAAAACTCAAATAAGAAATCGTGAAAGAACTTACATCACCAATAAATGTATGAAAGTATGATCGGGACTGATTGTAAATAAAATTGTTGTAAATTTCTTGTTCCCACAATAATCTCCCATCCTGTGACAAAAACAAAAAAAATTAGTAAAATAAAAATTTCCCAAAGTACATAGGTAGATAAAATACTAAATTTGGGGTTCTGATTTTGTAGCACTATATTTAGAATTAAAAGAATGTAAATCTAAGACTGCAAATGTTGATGACATAAAACACCGCATGCTGCAGATCAGGGAGCAGCTTGAAAAAAGAAGCAGAGTTACCAAAGCATGTTAATGGGGTTTTATCAGAACAGAAACATTACCAGTCTCTCTCCACTGATGCTGTCTTCCCACCCTGCTGATATTTAATATATCACACCCCCCCAATGATTGCTAACCATTTTAATTTCCCTTACCATTCACATACTGTTCTGGGCCTTCTCCATTGCCAGAGTGAGCAACATGCAAACTAGCACCTCATATTCCGCTAGGTGAGCTTACAACCCAATGGTATTAATATTGAATTTTCCAATTTTAGGTGACTAATCTGCAAAAACAGTCATCTCCCCTCCCCCCCCACCCCCCTCCCCGCCTCTTCTGTGTGTCCCACATGCACTAATTTCTCCCTATATTCCTTCCTCTGGTTCCACATTTCACACTTCCTCACTCCTATCTTACTACCTTTTGTCTTTTCACATCTTCCCTTTGTCTAACCATCAGCCAATCAACCCCACCCCCCCTCACCTGTCACTTGCCAGACTTTCTCCCTCAACTACAATCAATCTGAAGATGGGTCCCAACCTGAAATATTGTCTACCCATATTCTCCAGACATGCTGCTTTACTCGCTGATTTACTCCAGTAGTTTGTCTTTTGAAAAAAAAAAAAATTCTAATCATCATTCTGTGGCTGCTGGCTTTTGCCTCTTCCCTCTTTTCAGTGTCATTTCACACTGGCAGCCCATTTGAAGAGAAATTTGGAACAATTTTCAGTGTTTTTGCCTTTATTGAAAAGAACTGTTCATGTGGTGTAAACGGCAACGTCACAGAGTTAACACAAATAAAGATTCTTTCCCTGCCAAAATTACATGAGCAGGAAGTTTACTAGAAAAGGATGCTAGGAACAAAGCAGAACGAGGTGCTGATTACCGACGAGAAAAGAGTAAAGATATGAAGCAATGCAGCTGAAGAGTGAGAGCAGGCTCAAATCATGGACATTGAAGGAAATTAAATTACCATTTTCTTTTTCCGATCTTTTCCCCAATCACCCAAACAAATTCAACAAGATGGTTGAGAAAATAGGGCCAAAAGTTATATTAAGGCTGAAAGGCAGCAGTGGTTTCAAGAGGAAAGGAAGGGTTGAGATAAGGCGGTAATTTAAGGGCCACAATTGTACAAATTGCTTTACATGAAAAGATTGATGATAACAGTCATGAAACTGAGAAAGGAATAAGTGAAGAAACCATTGCAAATGGTATCAGTTAACTTAGGAGTAGGAAAGCAAGTTGGGTGGGAACAGCTTCAGAAAGAGCAGAATCAAAGTCTGTCAGTGCAACACTGAAGCCAAAGGTGCCGATTATTATACCATTAAATGAAGCGAACAATTATTGGACAAAAGATTTTTACCGTACCTTTATATCATATATTCGAATAAAGTAAGATCTTTGTGGGTTGTCTTTGATAAGGCAGGCAACACCACAGCATTTTTTTGTCCAGTAAGAGTTGCGTTCTGCTGCAAATACTTGAACAACAGCTGATGAGAGAGTCTGGAAGAAAAAATAAAGTCAGTGCTTAGTTAGGTTGTTTTTAAATATTTCAATGATACAGTAACTTATAGAATTAACAAATTGAACAAGTTAGATAACATTAAATTCAAGTTTATCTGACTTTACATACATTTCCATTTTTGACTGCCTGATAAATGGAACACTGATCAATCTACTCCTTTCTAATTTAAGAATATCGAGTTGCAAACAAGATTATTGAATGGGTTTGGAAATTGCTTTATACCACACGGCATAACAGTAAAATAAAAAATTGCTTTGTAACAAGTATTGAAACATTTTTTTTAATTTTTTTTTTTGAAAATATTTTTTATTGGAGATAGGTACATAACCTAATTACATCATTACAGTCTTACATTTTTAAATTGATAATATTGTCAATTATTATTACATTGTCTCCAATACTTTTTGCCTTTTTTTTTTTTTTTTAACTAGATAGAACTAAAGAGATAGATGAAGTAAAGAAAGAAAAGAAAGAGAAGAAAAACAAAAACAAAAACAAAAAAAAAAAAAAAGGAAAAAGATAGTTAAAGAAGAATGGAAAAATTTATTAAAATAAAAAAGACTTCATTCGAGATATATTCGTACATTTCAGAGTATAGTATTTCATCCATTCTTTAGCCCGCGTGCTAGTCAGGTTCCTGTGCTGAACCATTCTGACCCTTTAAGTAATCAATAAAAGGAGACCATGTTCCAACGAATAATTCCTGTTTGTCCAACAGGGAAAATCTGATTCTTTCCACGTTTAAGGTCTCCGTCATTTCTATAATCCACATTTTGATTGTGGGGGCCGTAGGGCCTTTCCAAAATTTTAGAATTAATTTTTTTCCTGTTATTAAACTATAATCAATAAAGTTTCTTTGTGTTGTTCTAAGTGTTTGATTTAATTCTAATATTCCGAGTATTATTAATTTTGGATCTGGGTCCAATTGTGTGCTGGTTACTTTAGATATTATACTAAAAATATTTACCCAGAATTTTTTAATTTTTATAGTTTGCAAACATATGAGATAATGTAGCTTCTAAATGTTGACATTTATCACATATAGGTGAGATATGTTGAAAAATGTTATGTAGTTTTGTTTTTGAATAATGTAACCTATGTATTACTTTAAATTGTATTAGAGAATGTCTGGCGTTTAGTGAACTGATGTATGTGTTGCAAACTTTCTTCCCAAGTATCTTTCGTTATTACTTGATTTAATTCTTTTTCCCATGTTTGTCTGTGTAAGTCCGTCGAAGGAATGTCACTGTCTAATAAGATATTATATATATAAGATATTAATTTTTCTGTATTAGGATGTTTGTTCCAACATTCATCAAGAATTTCTGAATTTCTAATTCGAAAATTTTGGGAGTTCGATTTTACATAATCTCTAAGTTGAAGATATCTGAAATAATCATTTCCTCGAAGTCCATAAGTCTGTTGCAATTCCTGAAATGTCAGAAAAGTGCCTTCCTTGTAAAGTTGTCCCATATTTTTAATTCCATAATTCTTCCATTGTGTAAAACCCCCGTCCAACCATGAAGGCTTAAACAAAGGATTATTCACAATTGGAAGAAAAAGTGATAAATTATCTAATTTTAATGTCTTTTAATTGTTTCCAAATTCGTATAGCACTAAATATTATAGGGTTTTCCCTATAAATTTTTTTGTTTAATTTAGACGTAGCAAATAATATCGAACCGATATCAAAAGGTAAACAATCTTCCTTTTCCATTTTTAACCAGTCTGGTTGATGATCTATTTCTTCCAACCAGAAATTCATATTTTTAATGTTAACTGCCCAGAAATAAAACAAAAAATTAGGTCTCCATTTATTTTTGATTTACACAAGTGTCTTTTGTTTATCCTATGATTCTTATAATCCCAGATAAAATCATTAACAATAGAGTCCAATTTAAAAAAAAAAATTTTTGCCAGATATATCGGAATTGTCTGAAAAAGATATAATATTTGCAGTAAAAAAATCATTTTTATGGCATTGATTTTGCCTACCATTGAGATAGGAAGTGTTTTCCAGTATTGAATATTCTTATGTAGTTTGTTCAGTAATGGGGGGAAATTTGCTTTAAATAATGATGTATATATCTTAGTTACATAAATACCTAGATATTTAAATTTTTCATTTACTATTTTAAATGGAAATTGTTTTATTATCTGTTTGTTATGTTCCCTTATTGGCATAATTTCACTTTTATTCCAATTTATTCTGTATCCTGAAAGTGAACCAAATTGGGTTATTAGCTTTAATAAGTTTGGAATACTAATTTCTGGTTTTGTAATGTAAATTAATACATCATCTGCGTATAGAGAAATTTTATTCACTGTGTCCTTTGTGTTATACCCATGTATTTCCGGATGCCCCCTAACTCTTTCTGCCAGTGGCTCAATAGCAAGCGCAAATAATAATGGAGATAATGGGCATTTTTGAAGTCATTAAAATATATAGCGGATATTTCAATATTAGCACATATTACAATATTGCACTTGTGAAACAAATCTCACAGGTGTAAATGCATATTTTAGTTTAAAACTGTAAAATTACATGTTAAAATGAAACTCTGTGCATTCCAACACAAGGGACTTGGGAGCATTGTTTTTGTCTTTGCACTATAATGTTTGTTAATATATATTGAACTTATTTTTTTGTTTATTATGTTGTCCACTGAGTATAATATTTAAATACGTTGTGCTGCTGCAAGTAAGAATTTCATTGTCCTGTATCAGAACATATGTCTCTTACATAACATATGACTCTTGACAACTATCATCCCTTCAACCTTTAGCCGAGCTACCAATCCTCGATCTTCCCCCATTGGGAAGTTATCCTAATGTTACCATAAAACAACCAAATTTGCTTTGGAGACAAGAAACTGTAGATGTTGGACTCTTGAGCAAAACACAAACTGCAGGAGGAACTCAGTGGGTCAGGCAACATCTGTGGAGGGAATGGACTGATGATGTTTCGGGTCGGGACCCATCTTTAGACTGAGTGGAGTGGGGGGGGTTACAGAAATTTGTATAATGCCTGGAAAGTAATAGGTGGATACATGCGGAAGGGTGGGAAGGGGAATGAGGGGAAATGGACAGATGGATGGAGTCAACAGCAAAGGCTAGAGGTGAAAAGGAGACAAAAGGGTGTTAGATAAGGAGGGGAAAAAAGAGTGAAATGTAAAGCTGGAGGATGGGATAAGGGTGGAAGGGGATGTAGTGAGGGGGGGAGATATAAAAGGGAAATATACGACGGGGTTGGGGGATGAGCATAAGGAGGAGGGGAAAAGAGCAAGGTGGCTATGGTGGTGGGAGAGATGTGTGCATAGTGCGGTGGGGGTGTAGTACTTATCTGCTGCTGTCAACCCCAGTTTCTGTTTCTTAAGAATTAGCTTGCCTAGGTTCTAGTCCAGTCTATGAAGGATTCAAATTCTTCTTGGCCTTGCCTTCTGTACCTCTAACCTTCAAGTTATACAGCTCTCAGGAACTCGGTATTCATGCATCATCCACTTGCTTTTCACTTCACACGGTTAGTTAGGTGTATTGTCAATCATCTAGCCCCTAAGTTTTGGAATTATTTCTGAAATTTCTGCCTTTGCCTATCACCACCTCTCTCTGTATCTGAAAGCAGGTCTTAACTTTGTGAGGGATACTTTGTCATTTGCAAATAAATATAAAACCATTTAAAAAAAAAAAAAAAGTATTTTCAGCTTGGAAGCCAAATCCATTATAGGACAGCTGGCAGGCAGAGCATCCTTTCCAGAAAATAGCACATTAAAAGGATGTAATATTATATTTATTAATCCATACAAGCTGGATGTCAGAAATTGTTTTATCCAATAACATTAAAAGTTAAACACAAAAGACACAAAGTGCTGGAGTAACTCAGCAGGTAATGCAGCATCTCTGGAGCACATGTATGGGTGATGTGTCAGCTCCCGACCTGAAACTTCACCCATCCATGTTCTCGTAAAAATTGCTCCAGCACTGTCTTTTTTTTGCAAACCGGCGCCAGCAGTTCCTTGTGTCAACATTTAAAAGTTATGCCATTTCAGAACTTGAATAATATATACCAAGCCTAGAGAAACCTTTCCCGGAAAATATTAATGGTGCATCTGTCCCAAAATCCAAATTCTAACACTGTTGAAACTCTGGTGAAAAGATTTGCAGATTTTTCCTTCCCATATTCACTGCAAGCTGATTATTTAAAAGAGATGTACCAAAAACAATGTGTATCTTATGTGATCTTATTAGCTGTAATTCAGTTTCATCATTAATAAATTGACATTATTGTCTCACAAGTGCACTATATTTTGTTTTGGGGGAAAAAGAACCCTGACCACTTCCTGCAGACAAGACTGCTGATCAGTGAAGTAATGGGAGATGCACATTACTGAAGTCTGTCTTGTGCACACTGGCCTACTGCCCAGATTCAACTAAAATTGCTGAGAAAGAATGAATGCCAGAAAGACTTCCGTCCTGTTACTTCTACCCAGCCACCACAGGAAAAGCATTGCATCCACAGAAATCACTACAGAATGCTGTTGCAAGAACTTTGAAGAAATCCTAGGTAACTGAGGCATGCAGCAAAAATGTAACGTCAACCTTATTGAAATCTTGGTAAGTTGATACTTTTAAGCACACGCTAAATCACTCAATGGCTTTTAGTGAGTAAAATTCTTTCTGAAGATGGTCACATTTCTCAACAAAGTGACATCAACATTGTTGAACTTTAAGTATTAAAAGGAATGAGAAATTAGCAAAAACTTTCAATAATTTATATCAATTTATACAATTGATGCCTTTGATATACAACTACAAAGTCAACAACAGTTGGATGCAAAATGAAGAAAATTAAGGGTCTTTTATATACAATTTTACTATCGTACCATTTAATAGAATTTTTTTTTTGCTAAACTAATCCAATTTCAAGAATATGCACACACATTCTGAAAGAGGTACAACATTAAAATTTACTTTTATTACAAAGAAACATTTGCACAGATTCAACAAAAAAATGACATACTGCCAATGGCCAGAGGAATAAACGGCAAATAAAATGCAAAGTCCTACATCAGCTTTCAAAAATTGCCAAAAAAACCCATTTTGTCTGTCCACATTAAGCAGCAAAGAAACTTGCCAAGACCGACCACACTGGAAAAGACCAAAACTCTGCAGTCAGTATTATAATAAAATACTGGAACACAGCAAGAATGAACAAATTCTTGACACAATAGATAATTATCCAAGATTAAAGCTTGATTTTCTGAAAAGACAAATGATTCAATAAATAATAATGCTCGTGTTAAAGAAGTAACAAACTGTTAAAGAACTAATGAACAGTCATCAGACATATCCTGCATAGAATTGTTACTCTGATACACATGTTGTGGGAAACCTTTTACAAATAAAATAGGAAAAGTAATTCCAGCTGAGCAGCAGCTCATCATTCTATAAATGTAATCACCAAAGCTTAATCCATACTTTATATAAATACTTGAGTGGGAAGTAAACTTTACATTTGCATGGTTTGAGCATAAAGTTTTATAGATATGACGTTGTTAAAGATAGTTTACAGGAACCTGGGTCTACTTTGAAAAACAATGCAATCAAAACAAGTGTTCAAAGAATGAGCTATGAAGAAAAGGTCTTATTAGCTTTTAAGAGGTCATATACAGTCATATGTAAACTTTTCTACCATCAGTATCCTATTTTATACTAATAAGTACAACGTGCTCATGCTTCAATATAACTTCAAAGGCAGTCTCCTGCCTATATGACACAGATCTAAGAATCAGGCTGCAATCTTCTAATGGAACTTTTACGCTAGAGATAATATTAATTGATGATAGTTCTCCATGATTAACAGACTGTTGGTCAAAAGTCTCAAAATTGTTATAAAATCTATAGTACTTTGATCTGCATACATAAGGGCATAAGTAATTTCAAATTTTGCAAGGATTAGTGAGCAATTCGGTCCAAGATTAAAATATACTATGTCATTCTGTATTCTGAAGTCTCTATTGAACGTGTCTATATGCTGAGAAGATGAGAAAAAAAAGACCATGTTTTATGGGAGGTTCATGGGAAGACAGAAAACAGGAGCTGGAAAAAGTCATTCCTTGAGCCTGCTGTGCCAACCAAATCATAGCTAGTTTTTCCTCTTAAATTATATTTTCTTCTGCCTATCAAAATGCTCCCCAATTCCTTTAATACCAGGAAATCATATGAGTGTAATCAAGGCCACATCATCTGCAGTTCCAAAACCTCACCACTGGCTCCATGATGAAATCACTAATTTCACTGGTGGCAGATTGCTTGGCAGGTGATAGTTTGCTTGAGTCATGCATAATCTGGGTCAGTTGGTAGACACAAAATGCTGGAGTAACTCAGCGGGTGAGGCAGCATTTCTGGAGAGAAGGAATGGGTGACGTTTCGGGTTGAGACCCTTCTTCAGACCCTTCTTCAGACGGATGTCAGGGGAGGGGACGGGAAAGAAGATAGAATGTAGTAAGACAGTAAGACTAGTGGGAGAACTGGGAAGGGGAAGAGGATGGAGAGCTATCTGAAGTTAGAAAAGTCTTCAGCGGGTACTGCAGATGAGGTTGGAGGAGGTGCAAGTGAACCTCTGCCTCACCTGGAATGACTGTTTGGGTCCTTGGATGGAGTCGAGGGTGGAGGTAAAGGGACAAGTGTTGCATCTCCTGCGGTTGCAGGGGAAAGTACCTGGGGAAGGGGTGGTTTGGGTGGGAAAGGACGAGTTAACTAGGGAGTTTCCGAGGGAACGGTCTCTGCGGAAAGCAGAAAGAGGTGGAGATGGGGAGATTTGACCAGTAGTGGGATCCCGTTGGAGGTGGCGAAAATGTTGGAGGATTATATTCTGTATGCCACGGCTGATGGAGTGGAAGGTGAGGACAAGGTGGACTCTGTCCTTGAAACGAATGGGGGGGGAGGGGGATTGAGAGCGGAGCTGCGGGATATCGAGGAGACCCCAGTGAGAGCTTCATCTATAATGGAAGAGGGGAACCCGTTTCCTAAAGAATGAGGACATGGAGTTTAAAAAGATGAGAGGGGATCTCATTGAAACATATAAGATTGTTAAGGGCATGGACACACTAAAGGCAGGAAACATGTTCCCGATGTTGGGGGAGTCCAGAACCAGGGGCCACAGTTTAAGAATAAGGAGTAAGCCATTTAGAACGGAGACGAGGAAACACTTTTTCTCACAGAGAGTGGAATTCTCTGCCTCAGAGGGCGGTGGAGGCAGGTTCTCTGGATGCTTTCAAGAGAGCTAGATAGGGCTTAAAAATAGCGGAGTCAGGGGATATGGGGAGAAGGCAGGAATGGGGTACTGATTGGGCATGATCAGCCATGATCACATTGAATGGCGGTGCTGGCTCGAAGGGCCAAATGGCGTCCTCCTGCACCTATTGTCATTCCTTCTCTCCAGAGAAGCTGCCTCACCCGCTGAGTTACTCCCGCATTTTGGGTCTACCTTCGATTTAAACCAGCACCTGCAGTTCTTTCTTACGCATCTGGGTCAGTTGACTCTCCTAGATTATTGCAGTCAACCAGCCAAATGGAATGGGGAATCAGTGGATGAATGATTGTAGGTGTATCACCACTGGGTGTGCTCTGCCTTCTCCAACCAACTTGTAACCTTGGCATTTCTCTCTCACTCTGCTGCTCCAACACCCAGTGTAGCATCTGCAGAAATGTCAGGAGTGGCTACCTGTAGATGACATATGCATGTGACCCTTAATATAGTTACCTCATCACTACTAACCACTCCCCATATCACAAGTATAATTACAACCTCCCCACCCACATATTGCTCTCTAGTTTCCGTGACAGACCACGTACAGCTAGTGCTCTCTGTAATGCCACAGTATGAATGTAATAAAGAAGTAAAGTCACAGTGTGTCGATAACACGTCTTTACATGGTGTCAGAAGTGGGATCCGAACCCACGCCTCCACTCAGTGCAGCCGTCTGCACCTGTCGCCGTACTGCCTCCACTTGTTCCTGCAGGGAGGGGAGATGGCGAGATGCGAACCCGGTCGAGACGTGTTGTCAAGCCGCCTGTCCGCTATGGCGATTTTGCTTAACCATTTCTACTCATTTGATTGTCAGCGCATGAGACGTGGTCGCCCTGTCACTACTTTGTTTGTCTTTCGTTTCCAAGGGGAAGGATGTAGATGACATATGCATGTGACCCTTAATATAGTTACCTCATCACTACTAACCACTCCCCATATCACAAGTATAATTACAACCTCCCCACCCACATATCGCTCTCTAGTTTCCGTGACAGACCACGTACAGCTAGTGCTCTCTGTAATGCTACAGTATGAATGTAATAAAGAAGTAAAGTCACAGTGTGTCAATAACACTTCTTTACACCACCTTTCCACTGTGGTGTCTCACTCTGGCACGAATATACATTGAGGATGGGATTAAGACATTTACAATATTGCACCTACAGTATCTAGAAATCTTCAGGGTGCAAAATCTGTATCAGTTAAAGCCACATCTGCGAAGAATAGAAACCTAGATTAAAAGAGAGTTTTCCATACAAAGTGCTGTGCAAATCTCTTGATCTGCAGAAAAAGAATCCAATGTATTTATCATATCCCATTAGCATTAATAGACATTTTGGCTCTCAATTTGATTAATTGCAGCTTTTAGAAATTGCCTTCACATTTTGTTTCCTCGAGTCTGTAATTTAACAATGACAAAAATCAATTTTTTTTTACATAGTTACTGCTTTAAGCCATCTACACAACCCTTTGAACCTATTCCACTCATACATATAGATCTTTAGCTCAACTCTACCAAACTCCTTTCATTCTGTTAACCTTAATTTCCTTCACCAGGTAAATCCAGTAAATTCTTTGGGGGAAAGAGTTCCAGTTTTCCATTAGCCTGTGTGTGATTTATTTGGATTCAGTATTTAATTTAAGCAAAGCAATAAGAGAAGACCGAGATAAATTAGACTCCTCATTATAGCTTTGACAATTCTCTAATTCATTTAAAAGGGATTTAATCAGCCAGAGACGGCCCGAGTTTAATTTAATACAACGTTTACAGTAGTTTGCTGGTTACAAAGCGAAAGAAAAGTTGCTTTTGGAAAAAGGTCATGAACATGTTCAGTTATAAATGACTAATGTTGATGTCAAACAACAGTAATGGAAATAAATAGAAATTCAGGCAGCATTCTGTGGAAAGAGAAACAGAAATAACATTTCATATCAATGACCAGAATAGGTCACTGACTTGAACATTTTATTTTATTTCTTTCTCCAACAAGGCTGTTGCATGAAATGTTGAGTATTTAAAGTACTCTGTCCCATTTTTCTGGTATCTGTAGTTTGTTTTTGATTTGCAGTCGTCATTAGAAACACACTAAAAATAATTCAAATCCAGGAGATACCAGAGAACATTCAAGAAACTAGTTATTTAAATTCAGCATTTTAGTTTGGAATGTGTACATAAAGGTCAACACCTACAGTTTGAAGAATTCAATTCAATTCAACTTTATTGTCATTGCACAAATACGAGTACAGGTACAACAAAATGCAGTTTAGCGTCTGGTCATAGTGCAAGATAGTAGAAATAAAAATAAAAGTACAAAATAAAAATACAAATAATAATACTGGTTAACAATGTGTGGACTGTGGATGAATTAAACTGGTACATAGGCAAATAAATGTATACAAATGGGAGAGTCTAAAGATAGCCAGCGACGGGACTGTGAGTTCAGCAGTGTAATGGTGTTATTGAAAAAGCTGTTCCTCAGCCTGCTTGTGCGAGACCTGAGGCTCCTGTACCGCCTCCCTGATGGGAGGAGGGCAAATAGTCCATGGTTAGGGTGAGAGGGGTCCTTGACGATTTTCCCGGCCTGTCTCAGACATAGTTTGCGGTGGAGGGCATCCATGGCAGGGAGCGGGGCACCGATGATGTGCGGAGCGGTTTTCACCACCCGTTGCAGTGCCTTCCTGTCAGCTGTGGTGCAGCTGCTGTACCATACCGTGAAGCAGGCGGTCAGGATGCTTTCGATGGTACGGCGGTAGAAGTTGGACACGATCTGGGGGGGGACAGGTGAGCTTTCTTAAACCTCCTCAGAAAGTAAAAGCGCTGCTGCGCCTTTTTGATCAGTTTGGTGGTATTGAGGGACCAGGACAGATCCTCTGAGATGTGTACCCCGAGGAAATGTAGTTGGAGACGCGCTCCACCTCAGTCCCGTTTATGTGGATAGATAGATAATAGATATATTATTGCCACACAACCAGGGTCGGTGGAAATTTGGGATTGTCAGCAGCAGTACAATAATAAAGAACACACAATAAAACTGTAACACAAACATCCACCACAGCATTCATCACTGTGGTGGAAGGCACAAAAATTTGGCCAGTCCTCCTCCATTTACCCCCCGTGTACAAGACCAGAGTCCAGTCAGTCCAGGATCGGCTCTTCCTCACCGGAGACCGCGGCTTTAAGATGGTGTAGGCCGCAGGCCGGCGGTCGAGATTTAAAGTCTCCGCCGCAGCCAGAAGCACCGCAGACTGCAGGGCCGGCGGTCGAAGCTCCCCTCCAGGGGTGATGGTAAGTCCATGCCGGCCCCGCGGTAGAAGTTGACCACGGGCCGGCAGTGATGGCTTCTTCTTCCCCCGGGTCCCCCATGAGGGATCCCGGGCTGTAGACGCCGCACCAGCTGGAGCTCTGCAGACCGCGGCTTCAGGCTGTGACTTCAGGCTGCCGGCTGCCCCGGGCCAGTGAAACGGAGCGCTCCCCTCCAGCGAGGGCTCACCCGCTCCACATCGAGAGTCCACGCTGCGCCCGCCGCTGAAGCCCCGGGCGCGTCTCCGGGAAAGGCCGCGCCGATCCTTGATGTTAGGCCACGGGGGAGGCGACCTGGAAAAAGTCACCTCTCCATGGAGGAGGCGACCGAAGCGGTTTCCCCCTTACCCCCCCACACCACCCCCCACACAAAACACACGAAGGAACATTAAATACATACTTTAAAACATACTAAAAAATAAAAAAAAAGTTGAAAAAACTGACGCGCTGCTGACATGGCTGCACACAGAGGAGCGCCCCCTATAAGCAATGGAGGTATGTCTGCCACCTCTGGTCTTCCTGAAGTCAACGATGATTTCCTTCGTCTTCTTAGAGTTGAGGACGAGGTTATTATTGGCACACCAGGCTGCCAGGTTCTAGACCTCCTCCCTATAGGCTGATTCGTTGTTGTCCGTGGCGTCATCGGCAAATTTTATGATGGCGTTGGAGCCATACTTAGGGACGCAGTCATGGGTGAAGAGGGAGTAGAGGAGAGGGCTGAGCACACAGCCCTGTGGCACGTTCAGAGTTAGAGTGGAGGAGGTGAGGTTGTTGATCCTAACAGACTGTGGTCTGTTGGTGAGGAAATCCAGTGTCCAATTGCAGAAGGAGGTGGTGATACCAAGTCCGCTGAGTTTGGTGATCAAGCTGGCGGGGATGACGGTATTAAATGCGGAGCTGAAGTCGATGAACAACAACCTGATGTAGGAGTTGTTGTTGTACAGGTGGGTCAGGGCAGAGTGTAGGGCCGCAGATATGGCGTCCTCTGTAGACCTGTTGGGCCGGTAGGCAAACTGATGGGGGTCCAGTGTGGGGGGGGGGGGGGGGAAGGCTGGCTTTGAGGCGAGCCAAGATCAGCCGCCCAAAGCACTTCGCGATGACGGGGGTGAGTGCCACTGGGCGGAAGTCGTTGAGACTCCCTGAAGCTGACTGTTTGGGCACTGGCACAATGGTTGAGGTCTTGAGGCAAGTAGGGACGACACCCTGGGCCAGTGACAGATTGAAAATGTCAGTGAAGACCAGGGATAGTTGTCCAGCACATGCCCTTAGCACACGCCCGGGGATGCCATCGGGGCCGGCAGCTTTGTGCTCATTCACTTTGCTGAGGGGTTGTTCGTTCGGGGGTGGGGCAGCTTTGATGGCTGGTGTTTTGTTGTCCTGGTCAAAACGAGCATAGAAGTAGTTTAGCTCGTCAGGAAGGGAGGCGTTGTCTGGGGGGGGGAGGGGTGTTAACTTTATTGTAGTCGGCAATGGACTTGATGCCTTGCCACATGCGTCTGGGGTCGGACTTGTTTTGAAAATGCTCCTCGATCTGCCGTTTGTGTTTGAGTTTTGCGCTCCTGATTCCCTTTTTCAGGTTGGCCCTGGATGAGCTGTATCCCTCAGCATCGCTGGATCCTACCTAAAATGGGTTCCAACCTAAAATGTCACCTAACCATGACCTTCGGAGATGCAGCCAGTTATGCTAGCACATTGTCTCTTTAGTTTGGTAAACCAGCATCCGCTGTCCCTTGCCTCTACATAATGTTTGACCAAAAGGATTCTCAGTAATAATAGTGGGAAAATATTGTAAAATTTAACATTACCGTGATATTTGGCTTAACTGACTTGGCCTAAAGAGTATATCGTTTTAACTTGCATCAGATTGTTATTGATAAAATATCACATAAATCTTACAAAGAGTTCACTATGAGATACAGCTGCACAGTTTGGTGTTTGTGTGACGACAAGACAATATGAAAAGCTAACCAGCCAACCAGCAAATAGTCATACTATAAAACTTCCAGTAGTGATGATTTAAATAGTTTTCAAATCAATGTGGGAGTTACTTGGCACAGCAGAAGCATTTATAAAATAGAGTAGTTAACAAATTTAAAAACTGATTCTGAGCGGCGAGCCGCGCAGCAGAGGTCCCAGCGAGCAGTGGCCACACTCAGACAGCATGCCTGGCTTGCACGCCACAGAACCAGGGGAGGGATGCCACCGAGTCCTGACCCTGCCCCAATCCGAAGCCTAGGAACCGGAGAGGTGGAGAGAGTACGCAATGCATTGGATGCTGGACAAAGGGCTGGTAAGTAGTAACCGGGGGTCTCACTTTCGCCGCCCTCAGGATTAGCTGTGGGAAACACCTCTCAGGTATGAAGGGTGAAGGTGGCTGAGCAAGGAGAGGGACGACGGTTTGCTGGACGATCGGATGGAGGCAACAGCTGCAATAATAATAATAATAATAAATTTTATTTATGGGTGCCTTTCAAGAGTCTCAAGGACACCTTACAAAAATTTAGCAAGTAGAGGAAAAACATGTAAGTGGAATGAAATAAATAGTAGAGACATGACTAGTACACAAATTAAAGACAGAATTCAATTCAAAACACAATATGAGGCAATTCAAGCACAGATGTAAAGGGAGGGGGACGTGGGGCTAAGGATAGGCAGAGGTGAAGAGATGGGTCTTGAGGCGGGACTGGAAGATGGTGAGGGACACGAAATTGCGGATCAGTTGGGGGAGGGAGTTCCAGAGCCTGGGAGCTGCCCTGGAGAAGGCTCTGTCCCCAAAACTGCGGAGGTTGGACGTGGATGGAGAGGAGACCGGCTGATGTGGATCTGAGGGACCGTGAGGGTTGGTAGGGGGAGAGGAGGTCAGTGAGATATGGGGGGGGCCAGATGGTGGAGGGCTTTGTAGGTGAGGACCAGGATTTCGTAGGTGATCCGGTGGGAGATGGGAAGCCAGTGAAGTTGTTTGAGGACTGGAGTGATGTGATGCCAGGATTTGGTGTGGGTGATGAGTCGGGCGGCTGCGTTCTGAACCAGTTGGAGTCGGTTGATGTAGGTGGAGCTGATGCCAAGGAGAAGTGAGTTGCAGTAGTCCAGTCAGGAGGAGATGAAGGCATGGATGAGTCTTTCAGCAGCGGGAGGTGTGAGAGAGGGTCTGATTTTGGCGATGTTGCGGAGGTGAAAGAAGGAGGTTTTAATGACATGGCGGATGTGAGGCTCAAGGGAGAGGGTGGAATCAAAGATCACGCCAAGGTTGCGGGCCTGGGGAGATGGGGAGACAGTGGTGCCGTCGATGGTGAGAGTGGGGTTATTGATTTTGCTGAGTGTGGATTTGGAGCCTATGAGGAGGAATTCTGTTTTATCGCTGTTGAGTTTGAGGAAGTTATGTTGCATCCAGGTTTTTATAGCTGACAAACAGGTGTTGATATGGGAGAGGGGGGGGGTTGTGGGGGGATTTGGTGCCAAGGTAGATCTTGGTGTCATCGGCGTAACAGTGGAAGTCCAGGTTGAAGTGGCGGAGTATCTGACCAAGGGGGAGGATGTAGATGATGAAGAGGAGGGGGCCAAGTATGGATCTTTGGGGAACGCCTTGAGTGACTGTGGCTGTAGCAGAGGTGTGGTTATGGAGAGAGATGAAGTGGGATCTGTTGGAAAGGTAGGAACGGAGCCAGCTGAGTGCAGAACCTTCAATGCCAAGGTCTTTGAGTCTGGTGAGCAAGATGTTATGGTTCACTGTATCGAAGGCTGCGCTCAGGTCGAGGAGGATGAGGATGTTGAGGGAACCAGTGTCAGCAGAGTTGAGGACTTTGTGGAGAGCAGTTTCTGTGCTATGGAGAGGGCGAAAGCCAGATTGGAGGGGTTCAAATAGGTTATACGCAAGGAGGTGGGAATGAAGTTGTGACGCAACGATACGCTCCAGGGTTTTTGAAAGAAAGGGGAGGTTTGAGATTGGGCGGTAGTTAATGAGAGGAGGGATCGAGACCAGGCTTCTTTAAGATTGGTGTGACAGCAGCAGTTTTGAAAGCGGAGGGGACAATTCCTTGGGACAGTGAGGAGTTGAAGAGATTAGTGAGGTAGGGGCAGAGAACGGGGAGGCAGGACTTCAGCGATAGGCCTTTATGTCCAGCTGCAGTTGGAATTGCGAAATGGTGGCAAAATCTGGTTACTCTTGCTAATAGACTCAGTGGGCTTTTTCTATGTACAGGTACACCACTGATCTTCTGGCAATTGATGGCCTGGCACCAGCTTTAATCGGGACAAACTTTTGAGAGCGCACTTAAAATCCCCCCTGGAAGTTCCCCTGAAAATGTGTCACCTACGTTGGGTGAGGCGGCCAATCTCTATCTCATCGGGATTTCCGTGGCCTGACAGTCCAATTTACTAACAGCACCGTCAACTTGGCGGTATGAGAGTTCAGAAGTCCCCCCAAAAATGATGCGCCGCCTAGGACGGATGACGCCACTGATCTCGACCTGGGATCTCGTTTACGCCCTCCAGGGGCTGCGAGCCTGCTGGGCAAGCGGTGCTTCGACCCCATTGGCAGTCACTGATCTGACCCTCATCGGGACTTCCGAGGACAACTCGTTAACTAATGCAAGTTGAGCAGTAAATTTAATTTACATTTAATATTTGTTTAATCCAAATTTCTAAGAATCCCTAGTACTTTAGAGACATGGGAGAGGCATAATTAGTTGTTCAGAGGTGAATTGTTGGTCCGGCAAAACAGATAATCAATCTGGCAAGGTTCTGGAAACCAGGATGCCAGAAAGTCGGAGGCGTATTATAGAAAATAAACAATGGGTGCAGGAATAGGCCATTTGGCCCTTCGAGCCAGCACTGCCATTCAATATGATCGTGGCTGATCGTCCACAATCAGTACCCCGTTCCTGCCTTCTCACCATATCCCTTGACTCCGCTATCTTTTTGCACGTATATCAATAATCTTATTATACGTATGTGTGTCAAAAATCTTACTGATCTGCATGCAATAAAAAGATTTTCACTGTACCTGGTACATGTGATAATAAAGGAATCACTGAACAACTGAACACAAGGAATGTAGAATTAAGATGGTTGAGAGTTTAAAGGGGAAGCTAGGTGCTCAATTCCCTGTTGTTTTGTTTATTTATCATATATAAATTGGCATAATAGGTGCCACGATCAAATATTTGCTAAAATTAGATTCAGATTCCATTCTTCCTTCTCCTAATTACTGTTTCTCTTTATAAATATAAACAGAAGATACTGGCACTTGGCAATTAAAAGTATTTGCGAAGAAATAGAACATACTTCTCATTGCAAGTCAATCACCTTCCTTCAGAACTACACTTTTCTGATTTACTGTACTGTTAATGATTTCTTTCATCAGTCTTTTGACACTATTTTCAAAAACCCATTCCTTCTTTGCGCACACGTAATCCAATTTAATTGCTTTATCCCGATAATCAAATGATGTACTTCCAATCTGATTATAACTCACTAGTGTGGGAAAAATGGATAGACATTTTTAAATTTGTATTTCAAAACTATAAAAGCCAAATCTCCTCTGTACTTAGCACCCATTTTCAGCATAATACCCCATACCAAACAAACAAACATTGTTCAGCCAATATCCTCCATCTTCTAATGCAAATTTGTACAGTGCAATTAGGCCACATATTTATCATATGCAGTTTAACCCAAACATTGTCCTAATTAATCTTGCCAGCAATGACCAATTCATAATCCACTGCTGAAAAATTCAAACAATCAAAAATTGTAAATTTTAATATTTTCCATTAGTAGAGCTAGCTTATCACCACCAAATCTGTCCTTTTTCAGTAGCTTTTTCCTTGTCCCGTTTTCATTTCTACTTTGATCCTTCCACAAACTGGGTATATGTATATTTTGACATGATGGTAATACATGCAAAAGTGAGACAAATGCCACGGTAAAGAGCCATTACATTTTACTTCCAATCCATCCCGATTCAGAATCTCTATCTGTTGCTCCAATTCTTGCTATTATTTAAGATATAAAGCCTTTGGTTTTCTCCCATCCATATCAAGATTTTTTTCCAGGGACCTTTGTAAAATCCATGTCAAATCAATACTGTTAACTAATTTTAACACTAACAGTTTATCCCATAGATGAACTTTACTGGAAAACCATTCATTATTGTGCTCCAAATATATCAGTGCTGGTTTACAAATAGACCCCCCTCTCCCTGCACTCCTTACAAAAACACCATAAGACAGGACAATGCAATTTATTTAAACATCTGTTGCATCCGTAATAAAATGTATGCACACAAGGTTTATTAAGCACAAGTAACACTGTTTATCCTCCGCTGCTACTTAGTTTACCATGCTGGAACTCAGCCAAATGTTATTTCTTGGAATGCTGTGCCCCCATATTGATCTCCTCGGTTTGGACCACACTTCAAGACATAAGTTACAACAGTCATCTCAAGATTTACAATCAAACTCTTTACGTGCTAATGTTAACGGCCGAGATCAGGATTGACTTCTCAGTTTCTCTCATTACTGTTCAATTCAGTTTTTTTTCCTGAAAAAATCAATTTCTTTTTGACATATGTGATTATTGTGACATACTTGTTCATCACTACTTTCTATCAATTGTCTGATTTGCTGTATGCAAGCCACCTGTTCCTGTACTCTCAATTTTAGTTCCCTTGCTTGGATTTTCTGCCTTTGAGCTAAAAAGCACATCTTATGAACTCCCAACGACAAAAAGAGCTAATGACGATTATAGGAAATCAATCACGACAATGTGCGTAACCAGTGTTTCTTAGAAGAAAAGTCACCAACCCAATCATCTTCACATCTTCATTCACTAACTTTTCCTCTGATAATAAGGTAGACTGCGGTACTACAGAACTCTAACAGATCTGAAAATACAGGTTCAGTTTGAGAAGTATAAAATAATATTCACATTGCACAAATGCCTGATAACGATAATTTAAAACTGAGGAAATCCAACCACCTCCCTTATCCTTTGTGGCACAACTTTCAAAACATCTACTACAAACTTGTTAAGCTTTAATGATTATATTTTGATTAGAGGGGCATGGTAAAAGGAATTCAGAAGAAAATAGAAAACCTGCACAAATGACATTAAAATTACAAACAATTCTCGTAGGAAAATTCAGAACCAAGATACATTTAATTGTCACATGTGCCAGATGGCACAGTGAAATGAAATTCCCATACCGCCATACAATAAAAATAACGAAAACACACTATAGAATTTGACATAAAACATCCCCACACAGCAGAATCAAAGTTTCCCACTGTGTGGGAAGGCACCAAAGTCAGTCTCTTCCTCCACTGTTCCTCGTGGTCAGGGCCTCCCCAAGCCCTCCGCAGTTGCAGCTACGGGCGGCCCGATGTCCTGGACCGCTCGCCGGGGTGATACAAGTCCGACGTCGGGGCTGCGGGACGTCCTCAGCGGCGTGAACACCAGAGTCGGCGGCTCCCAAAGTCCGTAGGCCGCGCCGGGTGGAGACTGCTGCTGGAGACCCTCTGCAAGGAGCCCCAGGACTCCACGATGCTGTTCAGCGCCGCCCGCGTTGGAAGCTCTCTGCACCAGAGCTCCACGATGTTGGAGCAGCGGCCCAACACTGCGGAGCTCCAAACGGCGACCCAGGTAGGCATCGCCCGCTCCGCGGTGACTCCAGCGCTGCGCCGCCGCTGTAGCAGCCCTGGTCCGGTTCCCGGCAGGAAAGGCCGCTCCGATCCAGCTGGTAGGCCGCGAGGTGGGGGGCGAGGACGCGACTCGGAGAAATAGTCGCGTCCCCGCCAGGAAGAGACTGGGAGACGGTTTCCCCCTTACCCTGCCCCCCTCCCCCACATAGAAAAGTAAAAGTTTCCCCCTAAAACAGACTTTGGACTAACTGAAAATAAAAAAATATCAATTTTCATTATTGTTGGTACAATATTTGCTCAATCCAAATTTAGTTCATAAACACCTCATGCAAAACCAACAATAAAAACGGCTCATGTAAAATCCACAATAAAGTTCATATGACATATTACCTTCGCTATGCACAATGAAAAGTTAGTATTCCATGAATTAAGGTTTATATATATTTTGCCAGCAGTTTAGTTTAGTTTATTGCCATGTGTGCTGAGGTAGAGTGAAAAGCTATTGTTGTGTGATATCCAGTCGGCAGAAAGACAATAGACGATTACAATCGAGCCATTTACAGTGTATAGATACATGATAATGGAATAACGTTTAGTCCGAAGGTCACCAAAGAGGTAGATAGTAGTTCAGCACCGCTCTCTGGTTGTGGTAGGATGATTCAGTTGCTTGATAACAGCTGGGAAGAAACTGTCCCTGGATCTGGAGGTGTGCGTTTTCACACTTCTATACCATTTGCCTGATGGTAGAGGGGAGAAAAGGGAGTGTCCAGGGTGCGACTCTTCCTTGATTATCTTGCTGGCCTTTTCATGGCAGCGTGAGGTATAAATGGAGTCAATGGAAGGGAGGCTGGTTTGTGTGATGGTCTGGGCTGCGTCGACAACTCGCTGCAATTTTTTGCGGTCTTGGATGGAGCTGTTCCCAAACCAAGCTGTGATGCATCCTGATAAAATGCTTTCTATGCAATAAGTAGTACTGCAGTTATTTAAAATAATGCAACATTCTTGCAAAGTGGAATTACTAATCCCAGACATACATATTATGCTTTGGGATGCTTTCAAGAGAGCTAGATAGGGCTCTTAAAAATAGCGGAGTCAGGGGATATGGGGAGAAGGCAGAAACTGATTGGGGATGATCAGCCATGATCACATTGAATGGCCGAAGGGCCAAATGGCCTACTCCTGCACCTATTGTCTATTGGCATAGATGACAGCCTCATCAGGCTATCATATCTAGAAATGTTATATTGTAGAAAAGGCTAATGCTAAATATTTCTGAATATAGGTGTTGCGCATGAATAAAAGGGAAGATAATAATCAATTATAATCTTCAATTGAAATACACCAGAAATGAGCAAAGATGGCAAAAAGATAAAACCACAACTTCCTTTTTGCAACCACAGACCTTAACACATTTACATGTACTCGGTCACAAATACGCTCTTCTATCAGAAAAAAACCCTGATTAGTATCTCAAATGGTTTCAGGGTTATATATGCGGTCTAGAAAGTAGGAACTGAAACGCACAGTAAATCATTTAGCAACAACATGAAAAGCTAGTTATTTTGACTGTACACGCAATGAAATAAGAGACGTATCACACAGAAAGGCTCTTCAGGCCACCATCTCCATGCTAATTTATCTATACCAGTCCCATTTATCTGCATTTGACTCAAGCCATTCAATATTTTTTTAATGTACTGATGCATTCAGTACTAGAACATAAATCAAATGGATAAGTGTTAACTGTTAATTCAACTTGAAGTTATTCAAAACAAAAGTCCAGCAGTTTTTTCATTGTCAGAAAGCTCTCCCAAGCAAAACCTTTAAATCAGCAAGTGTAAACTGCATTGAAAATGAACGCTGAAAAGTGTGTCTTTCATGGTCAAGTTGCACTCTATGCAAAGGCTCGCCTTTCTACTCTCACGGCCATGAAAGGTCATGGAACTGCATGCCAAGAAAAGTCAATACTTTCAAGAAAATACGGGATACAGTGAAAGGCTACACTGTCTTCCTACTGCCATATCCACAATAAATTAGCACATTTAAATGTTATCGTCCAACACAAAAATCAATGGACAATGTGTGTAATGAAAACTATGTAAACTTTTGAAATAAGCCTTTGACAGAAAAACAAGTGTATATTTTCAAGATATGTACTACCGTGGGGCAGATGTTCCCAAATTTGGCAATGGTACAGAGGAAGGGGAAACTGGAATGGGATGACAGAGATGATTCGCTGATAAATAGGTTTGGGTTTTTGGAGGTCTCATCAAAAGTGAATTGCTTTATGATTTAAAACTTGTCAACATTACATTTAAAGAAACATGTGTAGTCTCAAGTATTCTCGCCACAGAATGAGATGTGTAAATTCCTACTGATAAGCTTAATTAGAAACAACTATGACAGCCCGATCTCCACACATTAAAGGGAATAGAATTAGCAGATTGCAGTAACACACCCTGAGATTTCTCGGCCTCTTTAACCCAGGGAATGTTCTCCATTTCTTTTCCCTACAATGTGCAACACCACACATACCAATTTTTCAAGTAAGCATAATTCTACATCTTTTTTAATTAGACTGGATTTTACAAGCAACAGTGAACAATATTAGTAATTCATTACGCTTAAATGTTCTCCTCTGGTGCTGCCTGACTCACTGAGTTACTCCAGCATGTTATATTGAAACTTGACATGATGAAGAAATCATTTTGGCCAATGGCCTCTATAAAGATCTGAGATTAATGCATGGAGTGCAAGCATCAGAGGACCCCCTAATTACGATAAAGAACTATCACTGTGCAATAGTCAAAACTGGAAATTTTAGGTTTGAAAGGACAAGCAACATGTTCCAACTCCTCAAAAAACCTTTTCACAATCCCCAAGTCAGAATGTGCTGAAACCCTCCTGGAAAGGTCCTGGATGGAAATGTCACCTAAAATGTTCTCCTCTGGTGCCGCCTGACTCACTGAGTTACTCCAGCATTTTATGTCTTTCCATGCAAACACGTCAACAAGTTTGCCTTGTCAGTCACAAATAACCTTTAAAAAAATATCACTGCTCCTTATGTCACCGAGTCTAAATGTTGTCCTAAAATGCACTTGCCTTTTGCTGGTTGTTCCACTGATAATCACTAGCAAGGTGCCCTTTGTTGGCCAGCTCATTTCCAGAGCAGAAAAGTCACAGATCTGTACTCGCCTGTGTGTGGACGGGACGTTGAAGGACAAGAAGCCGAAGCCAAGAAGTGGAAGCCAGGATACCGAACGGACACAACGGCGAAAGGATACGAAACCGAACGGACACCACGCCAAAAGGACACGAAACCATGCCGGAAAGACAAGACCCAAAACGGACATGAAGTTGAAAAGCCGCCGAGACAGAGGGAGGTGGTAGAGGGTTTTAAAATAAGGGTGCAGGTAACACAGGTAGACAGAGTGATGAAGATGGCATTTGAACACTTGTCTTCATTAGTCAGAGCACTGAGTATTTGAACAAAGAATTACAGATGCTAGTTTATACCAAAGATAGACACAGAATGTTGGAGTAACTCAGCAGGTCAGGCAACCTATCCTTTTTCTCCAGGGATGCTGCCTGACCCACTGAGTTACACCAGTACTTTGTGTCGATCATTGAGTAGGCGAGTTGTGATGTCATGCTACAGCTGGTCAAGACATTGGTAAGGCTAGTTTGGAGTAGTGTGTATAATTCTGGTCATGCCACTTTAGGAATTTGCCATTAAACTGCAATGGGTACAAAAAAAGATTTAGGAGGATGTTACTGTATATGAGGGGTTTGAGTTATAAGGAGATGCTAGATGGGTTTTTTTTCTCTCTGGAGCATGGGAGATTGAGGGGTGAACTTATGGACGTTTATAAAATCACAAGGAACATTGATAAGATGAAGAGCCAGTCTTTTTCACATGGTAAGCAAGTCCAAAACTTGTGGGCATAAATGTAAAGTGATAGGGCAAAGATTTGAAGAGACCCCGAGAAGCAAGTTCTTCCATACAAAAGCTGGTTCATGTATGGTACGAGCTGCCAAAGAAAATGTGTTATTCAAGGGTATTAGTTATTGTTAATTCAACTTCAATTTCAACCGTGTTTATACCCAATGGTGTTAAATACCTTGCTGTTATGTTCAGTTCCCAACTACACCCATTTCTATTTCTGGAGAATAGTGCACTCTTCACAATGATTTCCTTCATCTATGTATTTTGGTGGATACCCTTTGAAGATGATCATAATTTCTGGAGAAACATCTTTCCAGAATTACTAGCGCTCTGTTATTACTTATCTCCCTCCCTTCAAAACTCCTTATAAAAAGGTTCCCTCTAACAATGCCTTTAGCCTTCCTTATTCCCAACACCCTATTATGTAATACTCAGCATCTCTCCTTTTTGTAAAAAGTCTCAATTCAACATTACAGTAGACGGAACAAATACACTACACTATGATTTAACTCCAGCAAACAACTTATGGTTGGTAACAACTCCCAAAACATGTGACAACATTAAAGACAAAGCAGCCTGTCTGATGGGAATACCGTTGACCATCCAAAAGATTCATTTGCTACATAGAGGCTACAGTACAGATCATCTAAAAATGCTCTATGGTTATTCGTGTAGGTCACTCCAACAGCAGCTGCCAAACCTACTACTGAGAAAATCAAGGGTAGTAAGGGAACATCAGCATCTGATGTATTGTGAATTGAAAATGTGTTGCAGGTCTTTCAAAATTGCCAAATCCTGATACTCCCCACCCAACAGTACTTTGGCTGTATGTTCACCAGAAGGATGCAGCTCACCACCACTTTCTCAAGGGCAATTGGTGATAAGCAATAGATGCTGGTCTTACCAGCCTTGTGCACCCTCTGAACAATTTAGTAAATAATGTTCTAATGCTTTCTTAAAAGGGCTAGAGAGACTTAACAAAATTGAATAACTTTTTTTGTTAATCTCAGTGAACTAATTTCAAATAAAAATACATCAACATTCTATTTTGCACTATCAAAATCATGTTCTATTTATTTTTACAACTAGTATATATTTTTTTATCATACAGTTGACAGCATGGCTGGCACAACATCATGACATTCTGTACCACAGAAGTCCTTGGCAGCTGATGCACCCATTCTATTGACATAATATCTCAGTTAACAGAATTTTCATGCGATGTGGAGAAATGGTAGGCAAAACAGAAGTACTGCTGCAGTAGTTACCATGGCCTAGAAAGAAGCAAAATAAGAGTAGGTTGCAAAATTAGTACAATCGGTTACCACAAATAACTGAACAAGAGAAAGACACATAGAAACAATATAAGCATGGCATTGGAACAAATTACTGCAGAACATCTCAAATAACTTGACAGAAAAGATAACCAAATAGCAAACTGGAAGCTGGATATGAATGCACTAAAAGTGGGTTTAAAAAGATAGAGATTGTACCGTTAGTATGTGCAAAACAAATCCTTTCAGCATGTATTAGCAGCAACAGTGACACCTGCAAGTAGAGGTGAAGTAGTTGATTCTTTTGTTAAACATTATGTAAACCAGAAGCATAAGAGATTCTTGTGAAAGCTTGCTGGCTGAACACATTGCTTTTCCACCTAAAGATGTTTGAACATCTTGACACAAATAAAGGTACGTTACTTTGTCTTTATCCTCTTAGAATCTGCATCTTTTAAAAAAAAAGATTTCTACTCTTACAATACGAATACCTGCTGAAAAACACTCAGTTCAAGAACATTTTAACTAAATTATCAAATCTCAAGTCATTACAAAATTTAAGTTATGGTTAGAGAAAGGCCCATCACCCCAAATAAAATTAGGTAGAAATTGGAGGCTAGGTAAAGAAGGGATGCCCAGTAAGCATACATTTTGCTTAAATTTAGTAAGCATTAAATGCCTTCCTCCTCTTGGATGAAGAAAACACTTACTGTGTCCCAATTTTGCCAACTAAGGTCTGCACACCAGCCCCCAACCTTTCTGCTGAGGTGGTTTCCCTGCATGCTCATTTGCAAATGATTTCTTACACTTGTCACTCCCTTTTGTCACAATTCTGCACAATCTAGTTACTCCTCCTCCAATTATAGACCAATCACTGCTTTATGTGTTTTGATTTCACAACAAATTTGCTATTTAAAATGTAATAAATGGCACAAGGCAGAAATTCTAATGATTGTAGAATGTGTCTTTTAAATTGTGAAATTCCTTAAAGCCCTGTCCCACTGTACGAGTTCATTCAAAGAGTTCTCCCGACTTTGCCCTGATTCGAACTCGGAGATTTACGGTAATGGCCGCTAGTCGGTACTCGGGGCTCTCGTGGACATTTTTCAACATGTTGAAAAATCTTCACGAGTCTTCCCGAGCTTACCTGCCATTAGCGAGTCTTTCCGAGTACCTGCCATTAGCTTTACGAGCCTCTAAGAGACGTCCCCGAGCTCCGACATACCCGCTACGTTCATTCTCCATGCTTACCACGAGTTTGATTTTTTTTTAGCTCGGGAGAGCTCTTGAAAGAACTAGCATCATGGGACAGGCCCATTATTGTAATGTTAACTGTGTAATCAGACTAACAAGGATAACATTTAATACTGAAATTTCTTATAACGTATATAGAACAGTGGGGAATAGTAACAGGCCCTTTGTCCCACAATATCGGTGTCGAACATGATACAGAGGTGTAGGGAAGGAACTGCAGATGCTGGTTTAAACCAAAGGTCGAAACAAAAAGCCGGAGTAACTCAGCGGGTCAGACAGCATCTCTGGGGAAAAGGAATAGGTAACGTTTCGGGTGAGACCCTTCTTCAAACTGTCAGTCTGAAGAAGGGTCTCGACCCGAAACATCACCTATTCCGTTTCTCCAGGAATGCTGTCTGACCCGCTGAGTTACTCCGACTACTCTGCCTGCATGCAATCTATATCCCTCCAATCCCTGCATATCCACGTGCCTTTCTGAGTCCCTTCAATGCCACTAGTGAATCTGCTTCCTCCACCACTACTCCTGGCCAATAAAAAAAGACAATGGCATGTTTTTAAAAAAAACCTGCCCCGCACAACTCCTTTAAACTACCTCTCTCATCTTAATGCTGGGACCCCAGCTATTTACAATATATATTAATGATCTGGATGAGGGAATTGAAGGCAATATCTCCAAGTTTGCGGATGACACTAAGCTGGGGGGCAGTGTTAGCTGTGAGGAGGATGCTAGGAGACTGCAAGGTGACTTGGATAGGCTGGGTGAGTGGGCAAATGTTTGGCAGATGCAGTATAATGTGGATAAATGTGAGGTTATCCATTTTGGTGGCAAAAACAGGAAAGCAGACTATTATCTAAATGGTGGCCGACTAGGAAAAGGGGAGATGCAGCGAGACCTGGGTGTCATGGTACACCAGTCATTGAAAGTAGGCATGCAGGTGCAGCAGGCAGTGAAGAAAGCGAATGGTATGTTAGCTTTCATAGCAAAAGGATTTGAGTATAGGAGCAGGGAGGTTCTACTGCAGTTGTACAGGGTCTTGGTGATAGAGGGAGTGCAGAGAAGGTTCACCAGACTGATTCCTGGGATGTCAGGACTGTCTTATGAAGAAAGACTGCATAGACTTGGTTTATACTCTCTAGAATTTAGGAGATTGAGAGGGGATCTTATAGAAACTTACAAAATTCTTAAGGGGTTGGAGAGGCTAGATGCAGCAAGATTGCTCCCGATGTTGGGGAAGTCCAGGACAAAGGGTCACAGCTTAAGGATAAGGGGGAAATCCTTTAAAACCGAGATGAGAAGAACTTTTTCACACAGAGAGTGGTGAATCTCTGGAACTCTCTGCCACAGAGGGTAGTCGAGGCCAGTTCATTGGCTATATTTAAGAGGGAGTTAGATGTGGCCCTTGTGGCTAAGGGGATCATAGGGTATGGAGAGAAGGCAGGTACGGGATACTGAGTTGGATGATCAGCCATGATCATATTGAATGGTGGTGCAGGCTCGAAGGGCCGAATGGCCTACTCCTGCACCTAATTTCTATATTTCTATGTTTAATGGCCCTGTCCCACGATGCGAGTTCATTCAAGAGCACTCCCGAGTTTAAAAAAAAAATCAAACTCATGGTATGCACGGAGAATAAACGTAGCGGGTACGTCGGAGCTCAGGGACGTCTTTTAGCGGCTCGTAACGCTAACGGCAGGTACTGGGGAAGACTCGCTAACGGTAGGTAAGCTCGGGAAGACTCGAGAAGATTTTTCAACATGTTGAAACATCACCTATTCCTTTTCTCCAGAGTATCCAACATGTTGAAAAATGTCCACGAGAGCCCCGAGTACCAACGATTGGCCATTACCGTAAATCTCCGAGTTCGAATCAGGGCAAACTTGGGAGAACTCTTTGAATGAACTCGTATAGTGGGACAGGGCTTAAAGCTAAAACCCTCTAATCCAGGAGCATCCTAATAAACCTCTTCTGCACCCTCTCCAAAGCCTCTGCAAAGGGGCAACTAGAACTGCACACAAGGCCAAATGCAGCCTAACCAAAGTTTCATAAAATTGCAACATGATTTCCTGACTCTTACACTCAATGCCCCGATCAATGAAGGCAAGCATACCATTTAACTGAAAACAAACTTACTTTCAGGGAGCTATGGGCTCCAAAATCACTCATTACATCAACATTAAGGTACTTGCCATTAGCTGTAGCATTAGTATCCCAAATTTTATCACAGTGGATGGGAACATGCAATGACCAGTGCTCAGAGAAATAATCAAATGGGTGGGTGAAAAGAATCCAAGAACAGTGGTAGATGTGAAAGGACTGACATGAGACAGTTGGCTTCAAACAAACACAAACAGGTTTAAAATAACTTCAAAAGTGAAGAGACAGCAAAAGGTGTGCTGGAAGCTGAGAAGCAGAGAAGCTGTGAGTGATGGAAAAATATGAGCTTCACCAAATAGGTTTACAGCAGGTGGATTTTGGACAAGGTGGGTTTTTAAAGAATTAGGCATTGAGGCTAATGGCAGGAGTTAGTCAGAGATATATAGTACAAAAACAGGACAGTGGGCCCACCAAACACATCCTGGCCTTTTTGCCATCTAAACTAATCCCACATGGCTGCATTAGGTCTGTATCCTTCCATACCTTGCCCATTCAATTGGTGACGATTCAGTAATGAAGGACGGTGTAATTTTACATCTCTGACAGCATTTGTGGAAAGAAAAGTTCAGTTAGTGCTTTGGTAAAGGAAAAGTTACAAAAAAGGTTTAGAGAAATACTTCCTGAGCAACCATCCAAGCTTGGCCCAACAGTCGGACATAACAATTTCTGTAGATGAGCAATGTCCATTTCAAACAAAGATAGATCGGAAATCTCTTCATGACCTTCAAAAGACACCACCGCTGCAGTACCAGTTATTATCAGTCTGAAGAAGGGTCTCGACCCGAAACGTCACCAATTCCTTCTCTCCAGCGATGCTGCCTATCCCGCTGAGTTACTCCCGCATTTTTGTCTATCCCCGGTTACTATTTATCTGCTTTCGTGGAGGTGGTCACCACTTCAAATTTAATACCGATGCCAACATTTTGTTGGCAAAGGACAAGCAAAACACGAAGGTGTGCACCTGTTATTTTAAACTCTTATCCACATGCTCTAGTCGGCAATACAGGCGACCCTTGCGTTATGGCCATTCGGGTAATGGAAATTCGCCCTTACTAACAACACAATTCACTAACCAGAATTTAGAGATACAGAATGAGAAAAAATAAATACCGTATTTCCTGGCAAGACGCTATTTTTAACCCAAAAATAAGGCACGAAAATTTACCTGCGTCTTGGAGGCCGAAGGTTAGGTTGTTGGCCAAGAAAGATAGACTTTGCTATCCCTCAGTACAACAACATCAAGAACGATGGTGCAGTACTGAGGGATAGCCAAGGGGGGGGGGGGGAGGGGAGAATGAGTTCCTTTCACAGCGTGTGGGGAGTCTGGCCCGGGTCAGCACGGGCAGGAGCTTTGAGAAGGTGGGGGGGGCGGGGATCATGCAAGCGCGAGTAACCTCAATTGGTCCTTTGATCGCGCTGACACATGAGTAAGCTCCAACTCCCGCTGTCCTGTTATCCATCACCCGCTGACCCGCTCCGCTCTACGATATTTGCTCTTGAGCTGGTCCCCTCACTGTCCGGTCTACATTGAAAGACACGAACTGGGCAGTGAATGCCATGCAGTATCAGCCAGCGCAGCAAGTGAGGCCATGTCCTGCTCCCGGCAGCAGTCGGAATTTAAGGATTTGCGGGAAGCGGCTGACATGAGCGAGGCCGGCGAGCGGAAGGAAAGAGGTGTTCAGACGGAGAGCACTGCCAGAGGTGAGTGGGCATGCAGAAGACGCTGAGGTGGAGGTCGGTTCCGCTGTCCGGTCCCAGACAAGAAGAACCAAGAACCCGGCGACCGCTCGCAGCCACCCTAGCTACTTCCCTCCCCGGCCACAATGCTGTGACTCCGCGCCCGGAGCGCCGTGAGTGAGTTGCTGGCATGAACCCTCACCCCCTCCTTCTCAACGCTCCTGCCCGTGCTGACCCGGGCCAGACTCCCCACACGCTGTGAAAGGAACTCTCCCCCCCCAATTGGTCCCTTGAATTAGTATTGTCATTTAATAAGATCACAACTGATTCAACTTGTCCCGGTGTGCTCCCGTTTTTGCCACCATCCTTCCACCTGCCGTCACCCTCCACCCTCAAGTCATTCAGAATGGAGGAGATATGGAAGCCTTGGGCAAATTGAATTGTTACTCTCTTTATTTCTATTTATTTATTTATTTTGAACATGAGAGATTCTATGTCCCGCCAGCCTTTTTTCAAAATTTAGCAACTCAAAATGTGCAGGTGCAGGTGCGTTTTCATTGCCGGGAAATACGGCAATTGAGATTTTCATCTCAACGCATGTGCTGATGATGCAGCTTCATGCTGTGGAACATCGTGATACAAAATTGTTTAAGAATGCAACCGGAGATCATCTATATGTTGATACTTTCACCGCCACCTGAACAGCTGTATCAATAGCTACAGTTCAACGTTAAAGTATTAAAAAATCAGCATCCTTTACACTGCAGAACACACTGCTGCAACCATGGAAGTTGCTTCTATAATATCTTCCTTTGGAATTCTACTGGGGGACTATTTTGTGGAACCATAATGTCCATCAAGTTCTTTTCCAGTTGGTACACCATTTTCACGTTTGCAGATCAGAATTTTGCACTTCTATTCCTTTCAAGGGGCTATCTAACTCAACCTTTTTCCAAACAACCATGGATATTTAATGAATGCCACGTTACCCATGATAATCCCCTCTGCCTATGTCAGATAGACAGATGAAAAGATTGGTTCACAGCTCCAATAATCTGGGTTTGATCTCGAGTGCGTCATTGGTGTTTTCATTTTCTCACACTGGCTTCTTTCCACATCCCAAATAGATGCTGATTAGTAGGTTGATTGGTTAATGTGAGTGGTCCCTAATGTAGGCAAGTGCTGGGAGAATCAGGGGGGGACTGTTGGGTATGTGAGAGATAAAACGTTACTGTGAAATAAGTGGTGTGATGGGAATGTTCCAAGAGCCAGCCTAGATTGCGAACTGAGGGTTGTGAAGTGGTGAGAGTTGCATGTGTTGTAGGTATCTGTTATTGTCGGAGAAATAGGCCAAGGCAAGATAGACATGATTCATAACAACTTCATTCCATGGACATAGGTAAATGTTGACATGCAATAAGTAGTTTCTCTAAGACTATATTACTGGGTAGGTTTGGTGCATTTTGTGCAAAGGCAACTGTCAAAGCTGCCACAGCCAGACATAAAAACAGCTTTTTTTCCACGAGTAGTAGCTCTACTCAATAACCAAAAATCTGTAGCCTCCTTTTGCTCTGGTATTTTATTTAACTCACATGTTTTTAGTCGATAATGGTTTATTATTAATGTTTAATGTTTTGTCATTCTTAATTGTCACTGTATGTCATGTTGACACTAGCGAGAGGAGCACCAAGGCAAATTCCTTGTATGTGAACATACTTGGCCAATAAACGTATTCATTCATTCACATAAGAAAAACAATTGTGGCAAGATTTCAAATGCGTTTCTCAATGCTTTTAAAACTTGCTTACATTTCTGAAGCAAATCATGCACATTTAAAAACCGATGTAACACAATGACATCCTGCACTTCAAGCAAACTACAGCTGAACAATTCACTCCCAATTCATGTTAACAGCTCATTATATATGAAAAGTAACACTGAGGAGAAATTTTCCTTCCTGCTTCGCAGTGTTTTGTGAAATGCAATGAATAGGATGGTCCTTCCTGTGAAGGCATCCAAGGGTATTGTGTCAAAGGCAAATTGCTAATACCGCAATAAACACAGTACTTGAGTAAATCGCGGCAAAACGTTCGTTTTTAATTCCAAGGACATATTTTATAATTTTGATATTCTGTAAACATATACACAAAACCATAATCAATTAATATAAACCAACATTGTAGCATGCGAATTTCAGAAAAGTTTAACCCCGTCGGTGGAAATTTGACACTCATAGCACAAAGCGACCACATGCTTTAAGAAAATACGAGCATAAAAGCCAATTCCTTAGCTAACACGAGTCTGAAGAAGGGTCTCCACACGAAACTTCACCTACTTGGTTTCTCCAGAGATGCTGCATGACCCGCAATCACTCCAGCATTTTGTATTTATTTTATGAGATTGAGAAACTCGGCTGAAAAGGTGTTACTTTGTAGAAGCTACACGTTGCGCAACAAAATAACATAGGTGGGAGTCTTTTGCCCAGGAGTCTTCGGGGGGTGGGAGAGAGATAAGAGCAAAATAAATCAGCGGGTCAGGTAGCATCTTTGGAGAGGAAAAGTCTGACGAGTTTTGAACGGGTCGGGAATCCTTCACAGATGCTGCCTTGTCCGCTGAGGTCCTCCAGAATTTCAGTCAGTTTTCCGCTCAGAAATTCCAACATCAGCAGTCTCCTAAGTCTCTGGCCTGCAAGGGATCTCATGGGTAGTGGGAGAGTTGTTGCCTTAAGAGCCAGTGACTCGGGTTCAATCCTGACCATGGGTTCTGTCTGTACGGAGTTTGTGCGTTCTCTCCGTGAACTGCGTAGGTTTTCTCCGGGTGCGCCGAATTCCCCCCCATACTCCAAAGCCGAACAGGTTTACAAGCTAATTGGCTTTGGTATTATTGTAAATTGCCCCTAGTGTGTAGGAAGGGACTGCATATGCTGGTTATACACTGAAGATAGGCAGCATATTCTAGAGTAACAGCGGGACAGGCAGCATCGTGGGAGAGAAAGAAGGGTCTCCACCCGTAATGTCACCCATTCATTCTCTTCACAGATGCTGCCTGACCCGCTGAGTTACTCCAACATTTATGTCTAGCTTCGGTGTAAATCGTCCCTAGTGTGTGTAGGAGTTTTAGTGTGTGGGGATCGCTGGTCGGTGCGGACTCGGTGTGCCGAAGGGCCTGTTTACGCGCTGTATCTCTAAACTAAACTAGAAACCACATGCAGTCAGCCACCCACCCCGGGCACCAGCCACCGAAGTCGGGGTTTGCATCCTACAGGTAGACACAAAATGCTGGAGTAACTCAGCGGGACAGGCAACATATTTGGAGAAGGTACACAAAAATGCTGGAGAAGGAATGGGTGACGTTTCGGGTCGAGACCCTTCTTCAGACTATCCTGCAGTCTCGACCCGAAACGTCACCTGTTCCTTTTCTCCTGAAATGTTGTCTGACCCGCTGAGTTACTCCAGCTTTTTGTGTCTATCTTTTTGCATTGCTACCACTTCGGCGGGCTTTGCTCGGGCCTAGGTTGCGAGGGCCGGGGCTTGGGCTTCTTTCTCCCCGGGCACCGAGTGCGGCCCAGGCCGGGACCAAGGCCAGGCTACCCCTCCTCCTTGAGATCGGTCGCACACTCACTCACTCACCAGGCACTTCCTGCCCAGGCAGTTGAAGAGGCACTCGTTCTCCTGATGGGTGAGGAGAATGGAGCCGACGTTGGAGACTCGCCCCCGGCTCCCGCCGCCGCTCTGCTGGTTGGAAATCATCGGCTCGGAAGGGAAAGGGGGGGGAGAGAAAGTGAGGACTCGGCCGCTCCTTCAGCGACGGCTCCGGCTGCCGCTCGACTCCATCGCGGCCGTGGTGGTGGCGACGGTGCCTGTGCTTCTATCTCTCCCTCCCTCCCTCTAGCCACCCGGTGGTGGCGGTAGCTCGCTCCTCTCCGGCGTGTGCGTGCACGCGCTCTCCCCTCCCCTCGGTGGCGGGTCACGGCGCTCGCGTGCGCGCGCTCTGCTCGCCCCGCTGCCTCGAGCCCGAGCCCGGCTCAAGTGGCGGTTACGTCGTCCGCGCGCCCGCCGCTGCCTCGAGCCCTCAGTCACAGTGCTCGCGCCCGGCTCAGTGGCGGTTGAGACTACGATGCCCACGCGCGCCCGCCCGCCCGCCTCGAGCCCTCAGTGACGGTCACGGCGCCCGCCCGCCCGCCTCGAGTCCTCAGTGACGCCGCCTGACTGTCCCCGCAGAGCATTTTGTGTCCATCTTGGGTGGACGGTTACCGGGCGCGCGCCCTCGGCGAGAACGAACGAACGAACGAGCCGCACTTTCACGGATTCGAACTTGCTTCTCTTCACTTCACCCCCAGTCTCGGCCCGTTCACACTCACTAGCTTCTTTGGAAAATAACACGTCCACCTTCGCGTTTGTTATTGAGATGTTGATATGTTTTAGGTAAGGGACCTGTGAGTAAAGTGGACTGGAGAAACATGAAAGGGGGGCAGGTCAAGGCAAGGGGTGCTTGCTTTTACCCTGAACTTAAGTATCCCTGGCAATGGTGTCCAAGGTTACGGGGAAAAGAGGGGTAAAAGAGAGGGATAAAAATCCAGTTTATTTATTCATGTGTGTATATATTTATATCATGGTATATGGACACATTTATCTGTTTTGTAGTAAATGCCTACTATTTTCTGTGTGCTTAAGCAAAGCAAGAATTTCATTGTCCTATACAGGGACACATGACAATAAACTCACTTGAACTGGTGGGGGGGCATGGAATCAAGGGTACAGGACATGGGGGGAGGGGGGGGGGGATAGTATGTGAGTTGGGGGGAGTAGGATGGGGAGGGGGGGGGTGAGATGGGGGGAGTAGAATAGGGATAGGGGAGAGTAGGATAGGGTGTTGGGGGCGAGGCGGGGAGAGTCGAGGGAAATAGGGGGAGTGGGACAGGAGAAGTTGGGAATTGGGTAAAGGTAGTTGCTGGGTAGTTAGGAGTAGGTTGGAGGTAGCGATCCCCTGGTCTGACGAGGGAGCTGGCAGGAAGCAGCTGGAGAGGGCGAGCTGATGTAGTGGTGGAGTTGGAGAAATCTAAGCAGACGGGAGGAGATTGGTGAGGAGTAGGATTAGGAGTTACATTGCAGCGAAGGTGTATGAGGGAAGGGCAAAAGGAAGCTGGATGAGTTGTGAGCGAAGAGGGAAATAGGAGGGAGTTATGAAAGGGGTAGCTTGGGGAGATGTTGGGGTAGGAGAAATGAAGGCCGAGCGAGAGGTTATGGAAAGGAGAAATGTGGGAAGAGATTACCGTGGGAACAAGGAAGATATTGAGGAGGTGAGATGAGAAAAATTGACGCAGAATGGGTCAAGAAGGGGACATTAAGAACTAATTGAGATGGGAAATAAGGGAATGAAAAAGAAACATAGACATAGAAAATAATAATAATAATAATAAACTTTATTACGGACTCAAGGTCCAGACAAGGGGCAACATTACATTAAAAATGCATTGCATATCAAATATCATAAATATATATAAAATCATGGTATATCACATAAAAACATCATAATTTAAAATAGGTGCAGGAGTAGGCCATTCGGCCCTTCGAGCCTGCACCGCCATTCGATATCATGGCTGATCATCCAACTCAGTATCCCATCCCTGCCTTCACTCCATACCCCCTGATCCCTTTAGCCACAAGGGCCACATCTAACTCCCTCTTAAATATAGCCAATGAACTGGCCTCAACTACCTGTGGCAGAGAATTCCACAGATTCACCACTCTCTGTGTAAAAAATTATTTTCTCATCTCGGTCCTAAAAGACTTCCCTCTTATCCTTAAACTGACCCCTAGTTATGGACTTACCCAACATCGGGAATAATCTTCCTGCACCTAGCCTGTCCAACCCCTTAAGAATTTTGTAAGTTTCTATAAGATCCCCCCTCAATCTTCTAAATTCTAGCAAAAGACGGAGAAATTGTGAACGAATAGAGGAAAAACAGGAGAAGAATTTATGTAGGGGATTTTAAAAGTCGAAGAGTTTAGCTCGGATGCAGGGTTTTGAAACACGATTGGAGGTCAAGGGATCAGAAGATATTTAACATTTTACAGCAAATTGCATTTTATCATATCTGTTAAATCTCTGAGCAAGAAGAAAACTGCAAAATAAAATAATGGGGATAAAGTGCAAGCCATTTTGATTAGTGATCACCTTCAAAGTTTTGGGGCTTTAGTTTATGTCGATAGCAACATACTCTTCTGTCATCAGAAATTTGCAATGAAGATAACACAGTAATGACTAAATGATGACAATATTTTGTACATCAAACAGCTGCTGTGAAAATTTGAGTTCAATGGCTCATCAACAAATTGAGGTTATTGACTTGCTGTAACTAATATTGGAGCTTTGCACCATCTAAATGTGTGATCCTGAGCATCTGATTGCCTGCCAATTTATAAAGTCTGACCTCTCTGCACGTCACTTGCAGTGTCATGTAGCTCAAAGTACAATGCCTTATGAGTTTGAGTTTAGCTTATTGTCACATGTACCAAGGTACAGTGAAGTTGCCTGCCAACCAGTCGACAGGAAAACAATACATGATTACAATTGAGCATCCATAGTGTACAAATACATGATAAAGGCAATAATGTGAATAACTTTTAGTGCAAGATAAAGTCCAGTAAAATCTGATCATTGATAGTCCAAAGTAGATATAAATGCTGGAGAAACTCAGCGAGTGAGGCAGCATCTATGGAGCAAAGGAATAGGTGACATTTCGGGTCGAGGCCCTTCAGATTGATGTGGGGGTGGAGGGGGGCGGGAAGATGCGGAGACAGTGGGCCGTGGAAGAGCTGGGAAGGGAAGGAGAAGGAGGTAGAAAGCAAGGACTACCTGAAATAGTCAAATCAAATCTCTTTTGCACTTCCAATTCTTTGACATCCATTAATCCAGCGAGACCCAACCTATGATTTGTCAAAGTTTATGAATTTGCCCTACTCTACCTCTATTTTTAAAGATTGGGGATCTTTTCTGCTGACATTAAACATCAATGTTAAATTGTCCAGCCATTTTTTAAGATTTGTGCATATGAATTCCCACGTCCCTGTGATTTTGCCTTTTCTTCAAAAACACAAAGCCTAAATGTATTTTGCTTTTACCATTTTCACTGCATTTTATACCAATTCTTTTGGGGGTTTTTGCCGTGGAGTTGAGCCCACACACTAATCAACATACTCGTGGCTTCACCTACATCCTCAAAGAGGTTTCTGTAGCTTTTCTGTGTAGTTTAGTGTGCAGTAATTTCTAATGACCTTGGCAAGTATTTCAGGTTTAATGGTAGGCCAGCATTCTGTTGAACAACGGAGGAATTTAATACATTAGATTCACTGATTTTGATTACTAATCAACAGAAGCACCATTGTTCAATGCATCTTTTCTACAGAGTTACTAATCTTCTTGTTTTAATTTGACATGGCATAATTCCCATTTTGACAGGATTTCACACATTTGTGCACACTACACAGTTCTTTATAGATCTCTAACCCAGGGCCATCAATAAAACTTCATTGACCACCAGCCTGGAATCAACAAATACAAATTTTGCTAACTTTTTAAAAAACAAATAATCTTTTAAATGTCCATATTTTTGTATTAAATGTCAGGTTTCTGCATCACATAGTAAATTTTCTCCATGATTGCCTAATTTTGAGTAATGCCAAAGTCTGATACATAGTAAATCTGGATTATAAATCATCACAAATAAGGTAAGACTTAAATAAAAGCTAGCAAAAAGGCAAAAATCAGTTAGAATTAACTTTGAAGTGAATTTTGAAGACATTGTCCTATCATTTTATTACATTTTCCTTGAATAAAACAAGACATGCTGGAAATAACTTGGTTGGACAGGCAGCATCAGTGAGGAAAAGTGAAATTATTATTTCATGTCGTTTACCTTTCATCATAATTGGAAAAACTGGAGGTAAACTGGATTTAACATTCAGTAAAGAGAAGAAAGGAAGCAGAAAACAAAATAATGATGGATGGACGGTGGGAGAAAGTGAGAAAAAAAAATGTAAGTGCAAGTCAAAGGGATGGTAATGGGACAAGAAAAACAAACCAAAAAAAAGGATCTGGAGAAGGTGTAAATAGAAAACAAACAGAACCATTATCTGAAATTATGAAAGGAAAACACAGTGAGTGATGGATATCTGTTGAACGCCATGTTGAGCCTAAAATCTACTAAAATACCTAGTCAGATAACATCAGGCAAGAGGCAGGGTGGAAGATTGCAGCCTTCACGTGGTCCGCCCTGTTTCGACTAATGCAATCAACTCGACGTGCACAAATGGAAGATCAAATAGAACAAGTTGTCCAACAACTTTAGGCTGTGCACACCACACGAAAGAAGAAGGCAAGAGGCAAAGCAGTGTGTAAATACACACATTCAGATTCAAGGACAGTTTCTTCCTAGCTGTTATCAAGCAACTGAACCATCGTACCACAACGAGAGAGCAGTCCTGAACTAGTATCTACCTTATTGGAGTCCCTTGGACTATCTTTAAGAAAGAACTGCAGATGCTGGAAAAATTGAAGGTAGACAACAAATTAAATGCTGGATAAACTCAACGGGTGAGGCAGCATCTATGGAGCGAAGGAATAGGTGAAGTTTCGGGTTGAGACCCTTCTTCAAACTGATGTGGGGGTGGGGGGCGGGAAGAACATAAGAGGCAGAGACAGTGGGCTGTGGGAGAGTTGGGAAGGAGGGAGAAAACAAGGACTACCTGAAATTGGAGAAGTCAATGTTCACAGACTGGGTTGTAAACTACCCAAACAAAATATGATGTGCTGCTCCTCCAATTTCTGGACTCTGGCCATGGAGGAGGCCCAGGACAGAAAGGTCGGATTCGGAATGGGAGGGGGAGTTGAAGTACTGAGCCACAGGGACATCAGGTTAGTTAATGCGAACTGAGCGGAGGTGTTGGGCGAAGCAATCGCCAAGCCTGCGCTTGGTCTCACCGATATAGAGCAGTTGGCACCTAGAACAGAGGATAACAACGGCGTTGCAGCTAAACTCCCTACTCTGTGGACCGAAGAGCCTGACATCTGGTTCCAGCAGGCAGAGGCACAATTTGCTCTGCGAGGGGTAACTGCGAGATGAAACAAGATACTATTACGTGGTCAGCGTGCTTGACCAAGTAACTGCGAGGTGAGTTAAGCCTTATGATACAAGGTGAAAATATACCAGGCAAATAAGTGTTGATTTCAGCATCATGTTTGGCACAAACATTGTGGGCTAAAGGGCCTGTTCTTGTGCTATACTGTTCCATGTTCGCAGTAATAAATTCAACAACATACCAACCAGATGTACAACCATGTTCTAATTTTTTGTTTTTTTTACCTCTTAGCTTTACTGTAGTCTATATCCTCTGGTAATTGACGCTTCCGGTGCTGATAAATGTTTCTCCTTTTTCACTTTTTGAAAACTGTGGCACCACCTTCTCTCTTAATCTCTGCTCTTAATAAAGCTACCCAAGCTGCTCTGGTGCCCCACTCCTATTCTAGTACCTCATGCTACACTGTCTGCACACCCCCCAACACACACACCCTTCCCCGCCACGAAATATTGCATTGGGGGAACGGTTTGTGTTGGGGGAATTGAGTGAGTGGTGGAATATTGCATTGGTGAATGGGTTGCGTTAGGGGACCAGGCCTCCCGTGTGACTGGGACCCAACGGGTCCCACTTAGTCTAGTGCTTTCTAAAGAGGTGGCTGGATTGAAATCCAACCTTTGATTTTAATGTGTATTTTAATCTAAACTAAAATGATACCCAATAAACTGTATAGCCTAATTTTGTCTTGCAAGGTATTTACATGCAACAGTTTTCCTCGTGTGCATCATGGCAATAGATAAATTAATAGTTTGATTATGACAGATGAAATTATATATTGATGATATTTTTCCAGTGCATTGAGGTGCCTTCTTGTTGGTCTTCTAAGTCTCTAAAACATAGAGGATGACAGGGAGAAACAAGGAACTGCAGGTGTTAAAATCTTGAAAGACCTGACCAGAAAGGTCGCCTATCCAGAGATGCTGCCTAACCCACTGAGTTACTGCAGTAGGATAATAGGGATCTCTTCTACCTGGTGAACCATGAGTTTTGTGTCAGCTTTGGACCTGCACATAGCAATTTTCTTAATTAACCAATATCTGTGTTGGCATTCAAGGTGTTGGTAAATTTCATCATCAATGTCTCATCATCATGAGGTGGCTCCTGAGATATGTGAAGTGGTCTGTATTTTCCAGGATTGTACTGTGAGCCTTTATTGTTAGTAGGTAGTATACTAGAATGGGAAGGTTTGGTAGAGGGCATTTCTCTTGTGGCTATTAAATATAATGGCCATCCACTTATTTGTATCCATGAAAGCATTGGCGATATCTGGTAGCTTGGCGTCCAAGTAGGTAGACACAAATGACTTCAATACTGTAGCTCAACTAAGATTCAGGTAAAATAGTTCTGAGTGCAGTTTCTTTAGATCGATCATTTTCCAGTTAGTTCTGAAGACTAGCAGTACTCCAGTGGGCAGTTTGTTGGGTGTCGTCCTCAATGCTGCAGTGAAAAAGATAGAAAAAGCATTGGGTGAGTGCTGCAGCCTTGTTTGACATTTGTCCTTACCAGGATTAGCTGTGGTATAGGCCATCACATTGTGAAAATTATACTGGAAAGCGGAGTATTTGATTGAAGTACACCATAATCCAATTTTGTTTTGGTTGCTGGAACTTTGCTTTATTTGAAAAGGGCTGTGACCTATTCAAGTACTGTAGTATGCTTTTTTTTCCTGCTCATATTTACATAAATTGACATATACATGCAAATAGGATCTGAAAATACTTACCTACTTGAAGCCTGCTTCGCTTAAAATCATGATCTAACGAATCTGGCATATCATGATGACCCGTATGTTGATGGCATCCTTCATCTGTTAAACATTTCCAAGAATCAGAACATATGAACCCAAATATAATTGTCTTCCTTTATTACATCTTCCATTTTATGAAGAGAAGAATCCTCATCACCTCTGGCCATAATTATTTCAATTATGTAGCTGTTCAACTAAATTAGTTTAATTTAGTTTAGCCTTCCAATGAGTTTTTGCTGTCTTCCATTTCCCATCTTGTGCATATTACCAATTCGTGAAAGTCCTTTGTATTAAAATTTGGGAATTTAAAAGAGTACTTAATTTGTTATAACTTGAATGACACTCATCCCTCAAGTGTACATGAATCAAGGCCACTGATATGTGTCAGATGCTTTTCTTATTACAATTTAATTTTCTGGCATGCCTCATTGACCTTGAGTGTGATGAGGTAAAGCACAGTATGTCTTTCACATTAATCAAGACAATTTAAAGTGACTGATTTTCTTTTTAACCGTATCAAATGCTGTTCTCCCATCATTAGAGCAATTTCACAGAAAGGCCTCTGTGAAGAAGACGGAATCCTTGATCATGTGACATATTTCAGATTGTGCCAAGATGCTAACAGATTTGTGAATTATAAGAGTCTTGTTCATGAGGAAACAAAGTTCTGGAGATGCGCAGTGAATGTCAATTTGCTAATCATATCTATGTTAAATATAAAGAATAGCTCGATATGATAATAATTAATTTATTAATTAGAAGTTGAGTATAGAAGTTGGGATGTAATGTTAAAATTGTACAAGGCATTGGTGAGGCCAATTCTGGAGTATGGTGTACAATTTTGGTCGCCTAATTATAGGAAGGATGTCAACAAAATAGAGAGAGTACAGAGGAGATTTACTAGAATGTTGCCTGGGTTTCAGCAACTAAGTTACAGAGAAAGGTTGAACAAGTTAGGGCTTTATTCTTTGGAGCGCAGAAGGTTAAGGGGGGACTTGATAGAGGTCTTTAAAATGATGAGAGGGATAGACAGAGTTGACGTGGAAAAGCTTTTCCCACTGAGAGTAGGGAAGAATCAAACAAGGGGACATGACTTGAGAATTAAGGGACAGAAGTTTAGGGGTAACATGAGGGGGAACTTCTTTACTCAGAGAGTGGTGGCTGTGTGGAATGAGCTTCCAGTGAAGGTGGTGGAGGCAGATTCGTTTTTATCATTTAAAAATAAATTGGATAGTTATATGGACGGGAAAGGAATGGAGGGTTATGGTCTGAGCGCAGGTATATGGGACTAGGGGAGAATACGTGTTCGGCACGGACTAGAAGGGTCGAGATGGCCTGTTTCCGTGCTGTAATTGTTATATGGTTATATTATGATAGGATGTACAAGGCAGCTTGTCAATAAAATATTTTTAACAAGTACAGGAAAGTCTTTTGTGAAAAGACCAATTCTTCTTCTGCTTCTGCTTTGAACTTCACCTTTTCAGTCATTCACTTTTCCTGTTTTACTATCTTGTTCCAAATTGCACCCAGCATCACCCATGCTTTAAGATTAACCTGCAGATCAATAAATATAAATATTAAATGGCAGATGATGCCGATTCGTAAGAACAGTCTAAATTCCAAAAAAAATAATGTACTTTAAAGCAAAGACTAGTATCTTTGCTTCAGAACTTTAAAGGGAAGAATGAGAAATTAAATCTAAATTGCTACTATGTAGCATTTTAGAATTTGTTTTTTAAAGTTGACATAATTGTAATCCTTTCACAGTTGAGCAAAAAAATTCCTTTGCTTTAGAAGCAGAAATTATGGATTCTTTGAACAGCTTGTGTTGGAGCCTACCAGGGAGAAGGCAATTCTGGATTTAGTGTTATGCAATGAACCGGATTTGATAAAGGACCTCGAGGTTAATGAGCCATTAGGAGGCAGTGGCCATAACATGGTCAGGTTTAATCTACAATTGGAGAGGGAGAAGAGTAGATCGGAGGTGTCAGTGTTGCAGTTGAATAAAGGGGCCACGAGGGAGGAACTGGCCAAAGTTGACTGGAAAGATACACTAGCAGGGATGACAGTGGAGCAAAAATGGCAGGTGTTTCTAGGAATAATACAGAAGGTGCAGGATCAGTTCATTCCTAGGAGGAAGAAAGATTCCAAGGGGAGAAAGGGACGACCATGGCTGACAAGGGACGTCAGTGACAGTATAAAAATTAAAGCGAAGAAGTACAACAAAGCAAAGATGAGCGGGAAGCAAGAGGATTGGGTAATGTTTAAAGAACAACAGAAGATAACCAAAAAGACAATACGGGGAGAAAAGATGAGGTACGAAGGTAAGCTAGCCAAGAATATAAATCAAGATAGTAAAAGCTTCTTTAGATATGTGAAGAGGAAAAAATTAGTTAAGACCAAAGTTGGACCTTTGAAGACCGAAAAGGGTGAATTTATTATGGGGAACAAGGAAATGGCAGATGAGTTGAACAGGTACTTTAGATCTGTCTTCACTAAGGAGGACACAAACAATCTTCCTGATATAGTAGTGGCCAGAGGATCTGGGGTGACAGAGGAACTGAAGGAAATCCATATTAGGCAGGAAATGGTGTTGGATAGACTGATGGGACTGAAGGATGATAAATCCCCAGGGCCTGAAGGTCTGCATCCCAGGGTACTTAAGGAAGTGGGTCTAGAAATTGTGGATGCATTGGTGATAATTTTTCAATGTTCTATAAACTCGGGATCAGTTCCTGTGGAGTGGAGGGTAGCTAATGTTATCCCACTTTTTAAGAAAGGCGGGAGAGAGAAAACGGGGAATTATAGACCAGTTAGCCTGACATCAGGGGTGGGGAAGATGCTGGTGTTAATTATAAAAGGTGAGATAGCCACACATTTGGATGGCAGTAACAGGATCGGTCAGCATGGATTTACAAAGGGGAAATCATGCTTGACTAATCTGGAATTTTTTGAAGATGTAACTCGGAAAATGGACATGGGAGAGCCAGTGGATGTAGTGTATCTGGACTCTCAGAAAGCATTTGATAAGGTCCCACATAGGAGATTAGTGGGCAAAATTAGGGCACATGGTATTGGGGGTAGAGTGTTGACATGGATAGAGAAGTGTTCAAGAAGGAACTGCAGATGCTGGAAAATCGAAGGTACACAAATTGCTGGAGAAACTCAGCGGGTGCAGCAGCATATATGAAGTGGCTGGCAGACAGGAAACAAAGAGTAGGGTTTAACGGGTCCTTTTCAGAATGGCAGGCAGTGATTAGTAGGGCTCGGTGCTGGGACCACAGCTATTTACAATATACATCAATGATTTGGATGAAGGGATTCAAAGTAACATTAGCAAATTTGCAGATGACACAAGCTGGGTGGCAGTGTGAACTGTGAGGAGGATGCTATGAGAATGCAGCCTTGGACAGGATGGGGGAGTGGGCAGATGCATGGCAGATGCAGTGTAATGTAGATAAATGTGAGGTTATCCACTTTGGTAGCAAAAACAGGAAGGCAGATTATCTAAATGGTGTCAAGTTGGAAAAAGGGGAAGTACAACGGGATCTGGGGGTCCTTGTACATCAGTCTATGAAAGTAAGCATGCAGGTACAGCAGGCAGTGAAGAAAGCGAATGGCATGTTGGCCTTTATAATAAGATGATTCGAATATAGGAGCATAGGTCCTTCTGCAGTTATCGATATAGGTCCTTCTGCAGTTGTACAGAGCCCTAGTGAGACCACACCTGGAGTATTGTGTGCAGTTTTGGTTCCCTAATTTGAGGAAGGACATTCTTGCTATTGTGGGAGTGCAGCGTAGGTTTACAAGGTTAATTCCCGGGATGGCGGGACTGTCATATGCTGAGAGAATGGAGCAGCTGGGCTTGTACACTCTGGAGTTTAGAAGGATGAGAGGATATCTCATTGAAACATATAAGATTGTTAAGGGTTTGGACACACTAGAGACAGGAAACATGCAGGGCCGGCGTTAAGCCGATTTGACCGATTGCTCCCAATTGGGCCCCGCGCCTAATGGGGGCCCCGCACTAATGTTCAGTATTTCGTACGGAAATACGAATTCTCTTTGTTAAATAAAGATTTTTTTTAATTCGCCATCCGGATTTTTTTTAAACGAACATGCATAACAACTGCTGCATGGCCATCATACACAAACGATTTGTTAACTAGTGCTGTTAGCACTTCTTAACGGTAAGTAGTTAACACCTTGTTATGCTATGTCATGAATCTGCATCTATCCACATTCCTCAGTAAATGTTATAGTGTTTTGAACAAGTATTAATGACGCCGTGTTCCTTTGAATAAAATTCACGCGGCGTCATTAATACTTGTTTAAAACACAATTACATTTACTGAGGAATGTAGATCGATGACACGTTGAAAATTTCATTTAACTCACCATCATGAGTGAGGGCCCCGGACCGCGAGAAGGGGCTTCTTCCTGGTGTGCAGGTTAGTCATTCACCTACCGACCCACGTTGTGTCTCTCTGTCTTTTGCTCACTCCCTCCCTCCCTCCCTCTTTCTCTCGCGCTCTCTCTCCCGCTCCCCGTCTCGTCTCTCTCTAGCTCTCCTACTCCCTCTCTATCACCCTGTCCCCTCAGCATTCCCGGAATCATTGATGTTTAGCGGTAGACAAGAATGCTGGAGAAACTCAGCTGGTGAGGCATTCGCCTGGCCCGCTGAGTTCCTCCAGCACTCTGTGTTTTTTGTTTGGCTCTGAAGTTGAAGGTGGCTCAGCGGGACGGGCAGCAGCTCTGGGGAGAGGGTTGTGTTTCTGGTCGTGACCCTTCTTCAGACAATCACAAGTACTCTCACCGACGCGAGTTCAGTTCGGTCTGAAGAAGGGTCTTCACTCCAGAGTCGCTGAGCTGCCTATCTGCTGAGTTACTCCAGCTTTATGTCTATCTTCAATTTCAGAGAATTACAATTTCTCACGGGGGGCTTATAACGTCTCTAAACCCCTCTGGGACCCTCTGAACACCTCTAAACCCCCTCTAGCCCCCCTATTCCCCTCTAAACAATTGTAAACACACCTGAACCCATCTGAAGCCCTCTAAACATCTCTAAACCGTTTAAACCCCCTAAGGCCGGCCATGCACGCACGCACGCACACAGACGCATACACACAAACACACACACTCAGTCACAGACACAGAGACACAATCGCATAGACTCATAAACACACACACACACATTCAATCTTTCAAAGTGCCACTCATTTTATTAGATGCGTGACACTTTCATATAGTTTTTCAAAATTTTAGTATATCAAGCATTTAATGTTTTTTTTGGTTAAAGACTAGCATACTACACGAAATATAATCATACATAAATTTTTACTTTTCTAGAGTAGGGGCCCCGCCATCAATTTTCTAATTGGGCCCCGCAATTCCTAGCACCGGCCCTGGAAACATGTTCTTGATGTTGGGGGAGTCCAGAACCAGGGGCCACAGTTTGAGAATAAGGAGTAATTTAGAACGGAGACGAGGAAACACTTTTTCTCACAGAGAGTGGTGAGTCTGTGGAATTCTCTGCCTCAGAGGGCGGTGGAGGCAGGTTCTCTGGATGCTTTCAAGAGAGAGCTAGATAGGGCTGTGTTGCCTTTGTTTTGGAAATGCTCAAACTGTGTTGCCTTTGGTTTGGAAATGCTCAAGCTGTGTTGCCTTTGGTTTGGAAATGCTCAAGCTGTGTTGCCTAATTAAAGTTGCCTTGCCTAATTAAAGTTGCCTTGCCTAACTAAAGTTGCCTTGCCTAACTAAAGTTGCCTTGCCTAATAAAAGTTGCCTTGCCTAATAAAAGACTGTCGAAGTATGTGGGGACCTATCAAAAGCAAATGCCGAATATTATTGTCAAGTCAGAAAGTGATTGTATTCAATTTATACTCCATGAAAATTAAAAGTTTAAAGATAGAACATGGAAACAGGCCCTTCGGCCCACTGAGTCCATGCTGACCTGTTCACACTTGTTCTATGTTATCCCGCTTTTGCATCCACTCTCTTCGGCCACAGAGAGGAGGCAGTTGACAAGGACCTGGTGATGAACCTACAGCAAAGAGACGACTTTGTAGCTCAGGATTTGTACAGACGATGGTCACAATGATTTCGGACGGAACTGACAGATGCTGGTCTACACTGAAGATAAGACACAAAATGCTGGAGTAACTCAACCGGACAGGCAGCTTCTCTGGAGCGAAGGAATAGGTGACATTTTGTATCGAGACCCTTCTCAGATCGTTGCAATTAAGGTGTCCCTGGGCCAAGTTCATAAGTTCCAAGAACAGAACTAGGCCATTCGGCCCATCAACTCTACTCCGTCATTTAAGAATAAGGGGTAAGTTAAGAATAAGGGGCCAGTTAAGAATAAGGGGTAAGCCATTTAGAACGGAGACGAGGAAACACTTTTTCTCAGAGAGTGGTGAGTCTGTGGAATTCTCTGCCTCAGAGGGCGGTGGAGGCAGGTTCTCTGGATGCTTTCAAGAGAGAGCTAGATAGGGCTGTGTTGCCTTTGGTTTGGAAATGCTAAAACTGTGTTGCCATTGGTTTGGAAATGCTCAAGCTGTGTTGCCTTTGGTTTGGAAATGCTAAAGCTGTGTTGCCTTTGGTTTGGAAATGCTAAAGCTGTGTTGCCTAATTAAAGTTGCCTTGCCTAATTAAAGTTGCCTTGCCTAACTAAAGTTGCCTTGCCTAATAAAAGTTGCCTTGCCTAATAAAAGTTGCCTTGCATTATTAAAGTTGCCTTGCCTTATTAATGTTGCCATGCCTTATTAAAGTTGCCTTGCCTTCTATATAATTAAAAGTCTAATCTTGACCACTTCCTGTTTGCGCTTTATATTGATTTTAGAAAAAACGCTACCATGTGCGGCTGTGATTTTTGGTCATCATACTCAGAGTCCCCCTCCGCTCATCAGGTGCTGAGGATTTTTCCCATCGATGAAAAATAAAATAATTATTAGTGTTTAAAGAAATGTTGAGATCCTCTCTCCTGTCAATCACGCCATTAAGGCAGCGCCCCTTCTGGTGGGAGGGGGGGGGGGGGGAGGGACTATAAAATCCAGAAGTGTGGATGGAGGAGGGAGAGGTCACGACTTGCTGTCTTTAGTGACCTTGCACCCTTCTTGAAATGGTATGAAACTGCACGAATTTGGTGGCCTTGCACCCTGCTTGAAGTGATAAGAAACTGCACTTGAATTTGGTGGCCTTGCACCCTGCTTGAAATGGAATTTCAAGAGCATTTTTTTTTTGTTCTATACGTTTGGTGAAGCTTCTTATGCAATTTTTACATTAAAGATACATTATAAATGGAATTTATTTTATTTGTGATCTCATTTGGTTTAGACCTTTAAGCCCTGCAGCAACATTTGCTTGCCTCAACAGGTCAAAATCAGATCCGAAGCAGCTTAAAGTTATTTGATATCCAGTAGGAATCCCCAACCTAACCATATTTCTCCTTCTTTCCTCCTTAAAACTTATTTCTTCAACCAAAGTTTTGGTTATCTTCTCTAATATTGCCTTTGGCTTTGTGTTAATTTATGTTTCATCAGGCTTCTTCAATGTGTATGAGACATTTAGCTGTGTTCATGACATTATATAAATCTTTGGTGCATAACATATTACCTACTGTCTGTTTTAAATCCGCTGCACAATTCTGTCTCGACCACCTTCGTGAGTAACAGTCCAGATTAAGTTGCCTCCACCCAAAACATCGACTATCCAACATTCTCCACAGATGCTGCCTGACTTTCAATGTTACTCCAGCAGCTCTCCATTTTAAAAATCCTGATTCCAGTACCTGCAAAGTGTTGTATCTTCACTAATACATCCAGGCTTGTTGCTCCCATAGACCCATTAATGCACCTTATCAATGAGTGAGGTCACAAATTGGTTGTCATTGTAGCAATCTCTATTATACTTGAACCTTCTACTTCTTCTTCCTCATTTATCTGTATTATCATAATCCTCACCTTCCTTCATTTTAAATATGGAGTTCTCCAAATGGTGCAAGCAAGATCAGACACATGCTTAGCATATTGCTACTCTTCATTACTAACCAAGACTCAATTCAATATTGAATTTTAGATTATCAGCCTTTCCTATTTGTGTCTGAGCCGGTGGGCCTGATGTAATATTTGTTTAATGTTACACAGCACAGATACTGCCTGCTTTGTTGGGTATTTTCAACATACTCTTTCCAATAACTGCTGTGTTTTGCAGCTGACAGTTCCAACAGGCTCTCTTGTTTACTTTATCTGTCTAACCACCAGTATTTAAATTGTCACCTGGATCATCTGGGTCCTTGCCCTATCAGATATCCCCTCTAATCTTTCCACCTCTCCTTTTCTCTGCAACTTGAAACATGTTATTTTTAATCCACTTTCCATTTCTGACATGTAATTAACCTGAAATGTTGAAGCTACTTCACTTTATTACACAAGCTGCATGATCTGCTTAGTATTTTAAATACTTTTGCTTTCAGAATTATAGTCATTCAGCGTGGAAACAGGCTCTTCGTCCCAGCTCTTCGTCCCAGCTTGCCCATCACTGACCAACATGCCCCATCTACACCAGTCGCACCTGGCTGCATTGGGCCCATATCCCTCTAAAACTATCCTATCCATGTACCTATCTAAATGCTTCTTAAATGTTGCAATAGTACCTGCCTCGACTACCTCCTCTGGCAGCTCGTTCCATACACCCACCACCCTTTGTGTAAAAAGGTTACCCCTCAAGTTCCCATTAAATCTTTCCACCTCAACTTAATCCTATGTCCTCTGGTTCTTGATTCCCCTACTCTGGGCAAAAGATTCTGTGTGTTTACCCAATCAATTCCTCTTATGATTTTGTACACCTCTATAAGATCGCCCCTCATCCTGCTGCGCTCCAAGAATAAAGTCCTAGCCTGCTCAACTCTCCTTATAGCTCGAATCCTGGTATCATCCTCGTAAATCTTCGCTGCAGCCTTTCCAGCTTGACATCTCTCCTGTAACATGGTTCCCAAAACTGAGCACAATATTCTACACATGGCCCCACAACGTCTGAAATAACCGCAACATGACCTCCTAATTTCCATACTCAATACTCTGACCGATGAAGGGCCAATGTGCCAAAATCATGTTTGACCACCCCATCTACCTGTGACATTCTTTCAACCTTTGTTTTGGGTTTATCCGGACCCAGGATCAGGACCCAGATTTCCCAGCGTAGGTGATGGGAAATTGCAGGATGGTGTCATTTTTGTCACTCAGCTTCCTGAGGAATCCATTAGCATGCACTGAGAATGACAGCAGGGATGGCCTTTCATTTGAATAGAGAAGTCTTGAACATCTGATTTTGGATTGCCATTCAGACTTTCTGCGAAAAAGTTGTGCACCCCTGCTGTGAGTAAAATGTTGTTCATTAGGATAAAACAAGGGTGGCTTCAAATATGCATTAGAACCCCTAGTTTAGTGCTACAGATTGGAGGAATTAGTCAGAGTTAAGATTAAATGTTTACTGAGAGACACAGGTGTGATGGTACAAAGCTGTCCTAGAAGTGTATCTGCCTCAACCATCATCCCCCGGGCAATACATTCCATGCACTCGCTACTCACCGTGTGTAAAAAAAAAAAAAATCACCCCTTACTAGAAGGAAGACGTTGCCCTTCTTACCTTAAAGCTATGCCCTCTTATATTTGATTTTTCCATCCTGGTAAAAAGGTTTTGACTATCCTATCGGGACTCTAATAGAATGCCTTTTATAGTCATTCAAACAAACAAAGGTTGAAAGAATGTTACAGGTAGATGGGGTGGTCAAACAAAGGTTTGAACAAAAGTTTGTTCAAATTAGTTCTTTTGTAACTTTATCGGCGCAAGATATGTGGTGACTGTTTGTGTACTTTGTGCATTGTATGCAAAGCCAAATAATTTTACTGTGCCTAGGTACATGCGACAATAAAGTATAATTGAAATTCCAAACACTAGAGGGCATTGATGTAAAATGAGAGAGGAAACGTTTAAAGCAGATTTGTGAGGCTTATAAAAGTTCTTTTACACAGCAAATGGTAGGTGCCTGGAACGTGCTGCCAGGGGATGGTAGAAGGCTAGAAGCAGGTACAGTAGCAATATTTAAGAGGCATTTAGACCGGCACATGAACAGGCAGGGGTTGGAGCAATGTGGACCAGGTGCAGGTACATAGGATTAGTTTAAATTGGCAACATGTTCGGCACTGACATTGGGCTGAAGGGCCTGGTCCTGTGCTGTACTAATCTATGCTCTTTAACAATTTTTTATATTCCTTATTTGTGACTGAATTAAATCATCACAGTCAAATTAATTCCAAACTCTATTATCTTTCTCGCGTCTTCTGTTTCTATAGCTAGATTAAGTTTAAAAAGTGTACTATAACAGCACTTTTTTAAAATGAATAGTTATCTATTCATACACACATTTGAACTTTTCTTATAATAATTTAATTTCCTCTTTCATCTTACTTAGAGAAATAGCAATCCTTACTCTGCTCAAACCTCACCTTATTCCACATTTAATAGCACCTTCATAATTCTCACTTTCGCTCATTTTTAAGCAATTTTACTTCGGAGTCACGTGAGTGACTACGTGAAGAACCCCGCCAGGATGCATGCGTGTCATATCGCTACACGCATTGCAACGAGTCACAGCAGGGGGAACAACGTTCCCCTTAGCGGCAGAATTTGAAAGCCGGGAACAGCAGGTAAGGAGACTCTGCGTTCCTTCCACTTACCTTACAGGTGGAGGCATAGACCAGATCCACGGAGGCTGCGAAAAAGCTGGTGGGGGAGAACCGCGGAGTTGCGGGCAGCCAGCAGCAGCAGCAGCCAACGGCACGCCAATCTCCCGTAATGGGAACAGCTGTGCCCGACTTCGCTCCCGCACCGGCCACGGCCGGGCGGTAGAGCGAAGCAAAAAACTAACAGTCGTTGACTCCGATGAGTCCGACTCTGAATAGCCGCGAGCGGGCAGTGCCCGTGAGCATTGGGGCCGGTTGGAGCGGCTTCAGGAGCAGCCGCGAGCGGCCAGTGCCCGAGAGCATTGGAGCCGGTTGGAGCGGCTGGGTGTGGGGAACTAGAGCAGCCGCGAGCGGCCAGTGCCCGTGAGCATTGGAGCCGGTTGGAGCGGCCAGTGCCCGTGAGCATTGGGGCCGGTTGGAGCGGCTTCAGGAGCAGCCGCGAGCGGCCAGTGCCCGAGAGCATTGGAGCCAGTTGGAGCGGCTTGAGGACAGGAGCAGCATTGGGGCCGGTTGGAGCGGCTTCAGGAGCAGCCGCGAGCGGCCAGTGCCCGAGATCATTGGAGCCAGTTGGAGCGGCTGTTGGAGCAAATACTCCAAAGTGACAGGCTCCGGGAAATGGAGACTAGTCACAGTGGGCAGCTAGTAAGTCCTACAGCAGTACCTCTTGTAGGGCTGCACAGTGTTTCTCCCTCATCAGAGGGGAGTACAGGGGGTCAATTCTGGGCTGACCCTGAAGAGGGGTGTGCAGAACATACCCCTAGTGCGCATGGGGTGCAAGAAAACCTATTGGATATGGTGTCCCAGTTTATTCAACCCGACCAAACTGGCCAAAACCTGGAACCTAAAATAGTTGCAAGTATCGACTACTTGTCATTCAACCAGCTATAAGGACAGGCATTATTGGACACCATAGCAAGACACTTACCACCAGGGAACTGCAAATCACTGAATGTTCCCAGTGTCAACCAGTGTATTTGAAAACATGTCGGAGCCTCAATCAGAGCCAGGGACTTGAAACTACAGAAAGTTCTGAAAGTCCTAACGCGGGAATTACGGTTTTCGCCCGCACAATAAACGAAAAAGACATGACACAAGATCACCAGGATGCACTGGCTTTATTTTGCAACTACCAATATGAGTAAACAGCATTAGGAAGAGTGCCATCCAACCGGCTTTAGACCCTAATTTGCAGGCCTATGCAAACCTGGAACCTCCAAACCACCAATATTACTATTTGGAGGCAACTTATCAAAACAGGCAAAAGAACTTGACGAAGAGGGTAAAACCCTGGGGCTCATTAAAGCAACGTCTAAAAACTACTTCGGCCAGAAACAGCACCCCTACGCACCACCAGTCGGCCAAGACAAACTGGTGAAAGCTCGAAGGCCAGGAACACTCAACATCGGTCTTTTTTAGGCCATGGCCCAGACCGGCCTTCCTGGGAAATGTGCTAACCCTCAACACCGACCCAACTACAGATCCAGACACCGGCGCCTCAACGTCCACGGAGGATGCCGAAAAAGTAACAAACCTACCAATAGTAACCATGGAGGTAGGTGGGTCTGGTTCCTTACGAGGTTGGTGGGAGATTACAATTCTATCTGGATGCATGGAATAAATTAACTACCGATACTTATATTTTCAGAAGTATAGGGTTATACCATAGAATTTATACAAAAACATAACCCTCCAGTTCAGCATGTACTGAACCGAATGTTCGTGCTTACAGGCAAAGAAAAATCAAAAACGCATGCTGAACTACAGTGGCCTTATAAAAAGGAGTAATGGAGGAAACCCAACACGAATCACAGGAATTCGTGTCCAAAATCTTTATCATAATCAAGATGGTGGTTGCCGCATCATCATAGATTTGACTAATTTGAATACTTTTGTTCTGTATATTCATTACTAGATGGAAACCTTTGTTACTGCTATGCAATTGATTTCCTAAGGTTACTATATGGCAAGCATCGATTTAAAGATGCTTACTATACAGTACCCATTAGAGGTGACCACAGATGTTATTTAACACAATGGATCATCTGGGGTTCACCCTTAACTCAGTTCACATGTCAGTGACTTTGCCGAAAGAAAAGGTTACAGCCTTAATGGAGGCTTGCAGCAAAATCATTGACATCACAACACCATCCATCAGACTGGTAGCAAGAATAATTGGTAATAGTGGCTGCGTTTCCAGTCACACAAATCGGACCTTTACATTATCAAAAATTACAGAGGGCAAAATACGAACACTCAAAAATTATGGTGGTCATTTTGACAGACCAATGAAGCTACCAACAGAGGCCATAATGGAACTAAAATGGTGGAAAGATAATATTAGGCATTGTTCCAATCCAAACATTATCAGCAACCCATCTATGGTACTACATACTGATGCCAGTGCACTTGGTTGGGGTGCTACCAATTCCATCTCCAGTTGTGGGGGAGATGGAATGCACAGGAGGCATCATTATTACAAACACTGGGCATAAACTACCTGGGAATGTTAAGTGCATTCCATGGCCTTAAGTCATATTGTTCTGGGTTATATCACCAGCATGTTAGACTACATATTGACAACACCACCGTGGTAGCATATATCAACCATATGGGTGGAAACAAATCGACATCATGTGACAATCTGGCCAACACAATTTGGCAATAGTGTATCCAGAGAGATTTTGGATATCAGCTACCTACTTACCAGGTAAACTAACTTTAGTGGCAGACACCAGGTCACGCAAATTCAATGAAAACACTGGATGGATGTTGGTTAAAAATGTATTTGTTGAAATTACAGCACGGTATGGAACACCAGATATCGACCTATTCGCATCCAGGCTCACACCAGTTATCGAATTATGTTCATGGGAACCAGAACCTGGGGCAGTGGCAACAGATACATTTTCGCTGCATTGGGGGATATTGTTTATTTATGCATTCCCTCCTTTCTGCCTCATCAGTCGGGTATTAAGGAAAATACAGCAAGACTCCGCGTCTGGTATTTTGATAGTACCCGATTGGCCTACTCAACCATGGGTCCTGGGGATGACATGGTATTAGAGCCATGCATCACCATCCATCATAGACCTAATTTACTGGTTCATCCCGCAACAAGGGGTAGTTACCCATGTCATAATTATATAAACTTATTAATTTGTAGAGTTTGAAAGCACCTCTACTACACCTGGGACTGACGGACCGAACAGTGGATATTATTTCAGCGGCCCACAGACAGTCCACCAAAAAAAAAAAAAAAGTACTTGGTGTCATCAAGAAATGGGAAAAGTACTGTCACAACAACAACATCACCCACAGATCTATGAACATCCCGTCTGTTCTGGAATTCCTGGCTAGCCTCCATTACGATGAGAGGCTCAGTCATAGTGCCATCAACTGCGCCAGATGTGCTCTGTCAACATACCTGTGGCAAGGAACAGAGCGGCATTCTGTTGGGACACACCCTGGTAACCAAACTCATGAGGGGCATTTTTAATGTTAATCCCCCAAGAACCAGGTACTCCCAAATATGGGATGAGAGCATTGTACTGACCATGTTAAGAAACTGGTCTCCCGCTACAGCTCTGTCCCTACAGAAACTGACTATGAAAACAGTCATGCTGATGGCCTTGGTCACGGCACAAAGGGTCCAGTCGCTACAGAAACTAAGGCTGGACAACATGACTATTTCATCTGGAAATTTAACTTTTCACATTAATGAATTAGTCAAACAGAACAGACAGGGGTCTGCAGGCCTAAAAACAGAATTCAGGGCCTACCCGACAGATGATCGTCTCTGTATTGTAACACACTTACTATTATATATGGAGTATACTAAGATCATCAGAGGCAAAGAAATGTCACTTTTAATCAGCTATAAACAGCCACTCAAAAAAGTGACAGTCCAGACCATCTCTAGATGGCTAAAACAGGTCCTAATAAAGGCTGGAGTAGACTAGCATTTTTAAATCTCACTCCACCAGGGCTGCAGCTACATCGACAGCTATGAAGTTGGATGTTCCTATGGACCAAATCCTCAAGACAGCAGGATGGTCAACGGAGAAAACTTTCCAACGATTTTATAACAAACCAGTCATTGAACCTGGAACATTTGCAGAAACAATTTTAAATTCTGTAATATAATTTTACCCCATAAATAGGGGCTATAATTTGGTGTTAATATATTTATCGTTGGGTTTTCAATATCGTATTGATGTCTAATGATGTTAACACTATTCTCCCCATAATCAAGGCAGATGTGATGCATGGACTCGTTTCCACGGCATGAAATCACAGAGCTTTAAAATCTTCACGTAGTCACTCACGTGACTCCGAAGTAAAATAGTAAGATTAAACGAGAACTTACCAGTTTGAAGTTTGATCGTTATTTTATGAGGAGTAACGTTGAGGGATTACGTGCCCTCCGCTCCCACCCTTGATCATATACTCAACTGGTATCTCTTCTCTAATCTTACTATGTTTAGTCATTACAGTTATCTGTGATTTCACACCGCTGCTTTGAAGAATGACACGCATGCATCCTGGCGGGGTTCTTCACGTTATCCCTCAACGTTACTCCTCATAAAATAACGATCAAACTTCAAAATGGTAAGTTCTCGTTTAATCTTACTATTCATGTTGAAAAAGCATGTATTAGTCAACCTGTTCCATCAATTGTTTTTTTTAGTTTATGCAAATATATCATTTCGAATTAGGAGGTGGACAAAAATGCTGGAGAAACTCAGCGGGTGAGGCAGCATCCATGGAGCGAAGGAATAGGTGACGTTCAAGATTCAAGAGAGTTTATTGTCATGTGTCCCTAATAGGACAATGGAATTCTTGCTTTGCTTCAGCACGTTTCGGGTTGAGACCCTTCTATCATTTCGAATTGATCAATCCTTTCAAGAATCTGATTTTTTGCTATTATGCAGAGCAAAATATATATCTCACTACTTCACTCTTTATTGGATCTGGGAAAGATTTTTGTTCTTATACTGCAACAAGCTTATTGGCCAGCAGTTGGTGCAATTGTACTTGGTTTTGTTTTCTGACCAGTTTACTCCAAACATACTAGATTCTGTTTAGAAATAGTGCAATAACAACTACAGAAGATACTCCTTTGTATTAAGCAGTTTAAACATATGTTAAAAGGGATAGGAGTAGAATTAGGCCATTCGGCTCATCAAGTCTACTCCGCCATTCAATCATGGCTGATCTATCTTTCCGTCCTAACCCCATTCTCCTGCCTCCAACCTCTGACACCTGTACGAATCAAGAATCTGTCTATCTCTGCCTTAAAAATATCCACTGATATCCACATTCGGGTGCTGTGTGATTTCAAACTTGATAATGATTTAATTTGCTCTTTACCTACAGAAGTTTTAGTTTTAGAGATACAGCATGGAAAGTCCTATCGGCCCACTTAGTCCATGCTGACCAGCAATTGCCCATATGCTAGTGCTATCCTACTCTAGGAATAATTTACAGAAGCCAATTAATCTGAAAAGCTACACGTCTTTAGAATGTGGGAGGAAACTGGAGCACCAGGGGAAGCCCACGTGCTCACAGGGAGAACATGCAATCTCCATACACAAAGCACTTGTAGTCAGGATCATACCCGGGTCTCTGGTGCTGTAAGACAGCAACTCTACCACTGCACCACTGTGTGCCTATTTAATGTGCATTTAATAACATTACTAACATTTCTCTACACCTGTGTAATCAAATCATATAATGCGATGACTCAAAAGTCTAGGCAGTTTTCTTATCTTCCTTGACGGTCTCTGTGGATTTAGGATGACTTGCATCCCCTCTGGTTCTACTAATGTCATACTTGCAGACTCTAACCCAGATGGGGCACGAATAGTCTGATGGGGAGCACAGTGGGTAGCCTGTGAGTTGGTGTATTCCTATTATTAACACTAGGCTACAGGATTGGAAAACCGCAAATGTAAGGTCATTGCTCAAGACAGAAAGCAAGAAACTAGGTCAATTAGCCTAATGTCTCTCACTGGGAAGTTGCTAGGATACATTATTAAAATAGTAAATGAAGGGCATTTAGAAGATCATAAGAAAATCGAGCAGAGTCAACGTGGCTTTATAAAATGAAAATCGTATTTGACAAATGTGTTAGACTTCCTTAACAATGTAATAAAATTGGGATAAATAGGTAGCAATATAGTATATTTGGAAGCATTCCATAAGGTGCCATGTAAAAAAGATTACTGCACAAAATGATGGCACATAGATCCTGGGACAAATATATAGGCATGGACAGGGTACTGCATAACCAACATTAAATGGACTGTTGAGGTAAAAGGATCATGTTCGGTTTAGTTAGTAGTGAGGAGCCACTGAAATCAATACTGGGAGCTCAACTGTTTATAATCTTTGTTGACAATTTAATGAAGGGACTAAGTGCACTGTAGCCACATTTGCTGATAATACCAAGATAGGAAGACATAAGAACTGCAGATGGATAAGGATAGGTTAAGTGAGTGGACAAAATGTAGGTTGATGCAGAATAATGTGGGAGCATGTGAGATTATTCTCATTCCATAATACAATTCTTATTTCTGTTTCTTAAGAGAACATTTGCCTGAATTATTTGGATGTTTTTGACTCTCAGTTGGAGGCTTCTATCAACATGGAACTCTGCACTTTGCCTGTGTTAGTGGGTTAGCAATATTTTTTACCACCTTTGAAATCGGCAACATTTTGTAATGCTGTGTACGTCGATTTAAAATAGACTTTGTTGTACAATGTTTTTACTGTTCTAAATACCATTATAATTGTAGAGAAAAAATGCTTATTAATATATTTATTGAAATCACTCACAGCATTCAAGGGGGGGGGGGGGGGTAATAGGGCTCAGTAATGATGTTCATCTAGCACAGCATGTAATTTTAATTTTAATATTGCTCCTGGCAAACACAGTCATGACGCTTGGATGGCCGGTCTGTTGTATGAGGAGAGATTAAGCAATTTAACGAGACCAAAATTGTATGCAGTATTCCATGTGCAGTATGCCCAATAACCTATGACGTTGCATCAACATTTCCATATTCTATATCCCCTGCAATAAATTCCATCAACTTTCCTAATTACTTACTGTACCCACGTTCTAACTTTGTATATACCAGGTAACCTTTTTAAGCAATGGAAATAAGAATTCTATCATGGAATAAAGATATCTCTTGCCATTTTGCATTGGAGTCTGTGTTATGTGGGATCAGATCAATTCCATCCCCTGAGGGAGGTATCCCTTGAAAGTGTGCTGCATTGGACCCTGCAGAAGAAACCTGGACTGCAAAGGCTTAAAGATCCTTCCCCTCCAGAATACAATCATTTGCAACTTTAGGCGGCACAGTGGTGCAGTGGTAGAGTTGCTGCCTTACAGCACCAGATACCTGGGTTTGAGCCTTACGGCAGGTGCTGTCTGTATGGAGTTTGTATGTTCCCCCTGTGACCGCGTGGGTTTATCTGGGTGCTCCGGTTTCTTCCCACACTCCAAAGATGTACAGGTTTGTAAATTAATTGGCTTCGGGAAAATTGTAAATTGTTCGTAGTGTGTAGGATAGTGTTAGTGTACATGGTGATCACTGGTTGGCGAATACATGGTGGGCCAAAAGGCCTGTTTCCACACTGTGTGTCCAAATTCCAAAGCTGCCCAGCACCTCCAGTTCAATTGATCTGATGGACTTTATTCAATGCCCATTCACAAATGCTTTCCAGAAGGAAGCAGTAAATAATGATAATTATAAGCATACAAAACACTGAAACAGATTTTAGGAGTCCATGCCAACTCTCTCACTTTGCTGGAATTCTTTAGAGAAATGGCTCCACTTTTTCAGATTTTATTTTAAAAATAGATTACCTAGGAATTTTTCATAACAGTAAAACCATGCTGAAATTAGTGAAATACATGTTGGTTTCATTAATATAAGGCCATGTCATTATATTTACATTTTATAAAAATACTATAATTTTAATATTATATATTTGCTCTACAGCAGAACATAGAGCTGCCACATTGCCAAGTCTCACACCTTTGTAACTATAATATTGGTTGTTGCTTTGGTGAACATTTTGTTTTGTTGTGTTTAGGGTATTTCAGGGTTTTGTTCACCTTTATGAACTGTGTTTTGCAGTTAATGAACAGGTTTTGGTTAATTTGTTATAAAAAAACAGGAAGAATGGGAAGAGTATTTCTTTACTATGAAACTGTAATTTAGGTGTTTGGATACTCCTTTTTCTTTAATAAGTGTAGCAGCTACCGCGTACAGCTTGGAGGAAGTCCAACATTGTAACTCAGCATTCTGCATTACTGGAGACACAAGAGGGTGCAGATGCTGGAACCTGGAGCAACAAACAATCTGCTGGAGGACCACTTCACAGTCGAGCAGTATTTGTAGGTGGAAAAGAATTGTAGATGCTTTAGGTCGAATCAGGACAAAGAGTGGAAAGGGAAATTAGCCTGTATAAAGAGGAGAGGGGGAGGGTTGAGACGGGGGCAATGGGTGATTAGTGGACTTTAGAGGGATGAAGGTTAATGAGCAAATGGAGCCAGGTAGTGGTGGGGAAATGGAGCTGGAAGACATAAGCTGTTGGACAAAAAAGAGTAAACGACCAAACAAGTACATGAATGAGACAAGATAGTCACCAAATAGCTAACACTATTTGGGAAATGATTGACGTAATATCCAACATGCCTGTCTTTTCTTGGAAAGTGTGATCCTTGGCCCTCCATAACCTACGGTTGAAATAATCGAGACATGAACTGGCCATAAGTCATTTTAAGAAACAAGTTTACATAACTGCAAAGTTGAGACTATTCTTTGAGAGACTTGCTGTTCTCTTGTGAGTGCAAGCTGTTTATACTGTATGCAGAGAAATTGTCCACATGATACATGTGTGTAAGGATTGGAATGAGGTGTTTTAATCATGGTGGAAAGGGTAGGGGATGAACAGTGGTGTGGGTTGTGATATAATTGAAGGGAAAATTTATCTTGCATCTGAATTCCTGAATATACTTCATTTTCTCTCTTTTTGAAATAATAAGATTTTCCTATTGTATACAAAATATGCAGCAGATGTTTGTCCTGAAAATAACTATCATTCAACCACTTTGTAACTGAAACTGACGTTAGTTTGCAGGATTTTTTTTTATTATTTAACATACCAATTTTAAATCCTTGCTCTGCACAACAACGTTCCCACAATGATATTACCCCATACTGATTTAAGAGTTTGTACAGGAGTGTGGATCTGGCGGGGGGAAATGCTGTGCACTGAATGCAAAATAAACACTACCACTTTTTATAACCAAGAATTCCTCTCAGAAAATCACCATAGAATTTGGATCTTTAGAAAGCTTCCATTATTGCAAGGTTATCTGAAACTCACCATAAATCTCTTTTTTTGTTAAACATTTATTCAGTTTACTAACTTCAATTTCATTATTCGGTTTATTTTGGCAATCTGTTGTTTTGCACTGAGAGTTTGCTTTTAGTCCCAAATTATCAGCGGTCTTATAAGCTGAATGTCAGATGATCTTTTGTTGCTCTTTTGGGTGAACCTCTGTGCTCAATGAGTTAAATTGTGCTATTGCTGGGGAATAAAAATAGTTTCCATTTCAGATACTCAAAATGAACATCAAGCCAATGTTTACTACATTGTACCTCTATGGACTGTTATTGTTACCTCAGCCAGAAAAAAAAAGCAGAGAAGGTCACGTACATTGCAATTGTAGCTTGCAATCTGATGAAAGTACCTAATGCAGGAAATATATAATTGCTATTTTTTGTATTGATCAACGGACAGTGACATTGAGGGCCATCTTTCAGATTTCCCTGTCGTTCGCTGATGCTTTTTTAAGGTTGCAAAATGATACATGGGCACTTTCCATATGGTGAACGTACAGTGTTCAAAATTTTTTACGTTTTCACACTCACTGGGCACTTTTGATAAATATAGTTTTATTGCAGCAACAAGTTATACTCCAACTGGTGCCAGGTGTACTAGTGGAAGCAGATGTGATGATGATGTTTAGGTGGTTTTTAGATAGATGAATTTACAGGGAATGGATCATATGCAGACAGAAGGGATTTGTTTAACTTGATATTGTGTTCAGCACAGATATCATAAGCTGAAGGACATGTTCCTATACTGTACTGTTCTATGTTCTATGGTGTACGTTCTAAGAACAGTGAAATTACCTTTTATGGAGTGCCTCACCAATTGACTTTCACCAGCACAAGGCTGATGGTGACCAAGCACCTACAGTAAGTAACAACAGTAATGCCATTAAAATCAAAAATCAGCTCTTTATCCTGAAGGATTTCTTAGTATATTATCTTCTTGGATTAGAAAAATTGACAATGCATTAAAGTACAGAGCGTCCTGATATATAGGAAATAGTCAGTGGAAATTCATTATGAATCAGACAAAGAAATGTGTTTCTTATGAGTGAGCATTGGAAAGTGATTGGGGTTGTAAATCTAGCCTTCCCCATAAGGGTTTGTGTGTGGGAAATCATGTTTCTTGAATCTAAAAGTATTTTCCAAGAGGCCATCAAGGGAATAGATGAGGGCAGGGCAAAGGACATTGTCTGTATGGGCTTAAGCAAAGCCTTTGACAAAACCCCACATGGTCGGTGAGTCTGAAAGAGCAGAGCAGTGTTGTAGAGCTGAGGGATCTAGGAGTGGCAGGTACATAGTTCCCTGCAAATGGCATCACAAATAGATAGGGTAGTCAAGAAGGCTTTAGGGACATTGGCCTTCATCATTCAGGGTATTGAGTATATAAACTGAGATGTTATGTTACATTGATTGCCCCATCACCAAGTGACATTTAAAGTAGAATTTTCTTCCTATATAAATTCCTCAGAATATCAGTAAGCATAGGCAATTTCCCTTCTCTTTCAATGTTTCAGCATTCTTAATTGATGCTTGTTCTTTTACTGCAATGTAGATACATTTTTACAAGCCTTTGTTGCAGATTTTCGTCAGTATATCACATAAAACCTGCTGTCACAATCCTTTTCTCTGGCAGGGGAATTTTTATTTCTAAAACTAGTCTGGGCAAGTTATATCTTTGAAACCTACATTCCAGTTTTGCCCAAACAAAAGTCCTCTTTCACTAACGCTATGAGATGTTCCTTATTAAATGATCACATTAAGGATGGGCAGCTTGTGAATTACTGTTTACTCATTAAAAAAAAAGTTTAATGGGCTGAAGCATTATTATCATTCTTAAATTTTTTTTATTATATGTTGTTTTTCCATTCTTTTATTTTACCCTACGTGAGTTTGAACTGATATCCCCCCTGCAAGACTTTCATGCATTTACCTTTAAGATAAATGCTTGGACTTGCCTTATGGTATGTCCATTTTCTATTCCTCACTCTGATTGTGTTTGGCCTGTTTTTGTCGATTTCCATCAATGGTATGATTATTAAAATGTTCTCATATGATGTATTAAACAGTACTTTTTAAATTTAAGAATATTGTGAAGTATTTTTAAATGTCACAATATCTTCCAAGCTAACTGAAAAATACATAAAATCCCATTTTATTTTCAAAGTCACCTGCCTAGTGGCATATTGGTCAAATCAGACACATATCCACTTTTTATTTTTGAAGATTTAAATGGAAGAAAGTAGGAAAAAAAATCAAAGAAATATGCGTGAATCATGAAATTTGCAAATGAACTAACAGGTTAGCATTTGCCTAGTTAGGAATATACACTTGAAATAATTTAATTTACAATTGCTGACCTTATTTCGTTTTTATTTTTAAATAATATACATGCCAGTTTGGAAATTGGAATACATTTAGTGATAATTAGCTGCTAAGCTTTCGTTGGAAATGGTCATGGTAATCTTTGTCATCTAAATAGGTTTCAGGAGGCAGTAAAATTTACATGTGAAAAGGAGCATTTCTTAACGTGATCATGCAAGGAGAGTTGTGGTTTACCTCACGGATGGATATAAATGAGTCATGGATGAACACTTTAAAATAATCACAGTCTTATTGCTCATTTTATCAGGTTATAGATTTTAATTTAGTGTTTACACTATTTTAAAATAAATCCAGCATGGTCTATGCAGGTCACAAGAAGATCTTTTTGCCTCATGCAAGAACAATCTCATGAGCCTCATTCCCAGCTCTTTCCCAAGAGTCCTGTAACTTTTTTTCTTAAGTATTACCTAACTTCCTTTTGAAGGCAAGATCGAATCAACTTGTACCACATTTTCAGGCAGCAAATTCCATAAGAAAGTTTCTTGCTGTGTGGAAACAACATTTTAATGTAATCCCTTGCTCTTTTGACGGTTGTGTCAAATGAAGAACACTTGGCTCCCTTATTTCCAGATAGACAGAACAGTTTCTCATTCTTCAGAATTAAGAATTGCCCGTAAGAATTTCATTGTTCTATCTGGGACATATGACACTCTTGACTCTTGAGAATGTCTTGATCCATCATAAGTATGAAAATCAAAACCACTTCATGCCTTTCTTTTTTTCACCACAGAGAACAATCCTTCCTTTCCAATCCATCGCATAACTAGTCATTCATCGGCAGGATCATTTTGAAAAGTTTGAAAGAGAGAAACCTCTATCTTAATTGTCAGCATGCTCGCATTTTCTCACTTTGACCTTTGGTTTTATTTCCCCAATGATGCTTTTCGTATTCAGCCTGCATATGGTTTTAAGTTGATAAGTTGTAAAAGTTTTAACTTGCCCTATGAATTCTCTCCTCTATGCCTTCAGGCAGTGCTCTTCAATCTTTTCTTTAGCAGGACGCCATTTAAATACTGGGTATATTTTGCAACACCAGAATGATGCAATTAATATGAAGGCAGTATGTTGTAAATATTAATAAACTGATGAAGATCGCATTCATAACCTGATTATGATCTTTATAAATTTAATTCACCTAAAATAACATCAAATATATTTAGATTAACATTGAATGATTATAAATGTACTTATCTGAAATTTAATTTGCTTTCTTTAACCATTGATTTTGTCTTCACTATGAGACGCTGTTAAGTAACCTTAAAAGTATGCAGGATCTAGTTAATAAACAAGAATTGTGTAAGAATTGTGTGAGTAATGACTCGACTTCCATTACTCCTCACTATATCTTCTGTTTACTTGTCAATTACAACTATCTTTCTAAACTCCCATTGACAACAAAGCAACACAAGCCTAAAGAAAATAAATCAAATGTGCAGTTTCATATAGAAAACTGCAAAAACTCACTGCAGCTGAATTGAAAACATGAAATGCTAGAAATACTCAAACTGGTTAGGCAGCATCTGCAAGTTTCCCCCCATCTGGTCCTCGATTTTCTGACCACAGACCGTTGAGGATAGGTGACAACACCTCCTCTATAATAATTCTAATCAACAGTGCCCTGCAAAGATGTGTTCTTAGGTCCCCACTATACTCCATAAATGCTCACGACATGCGGCCAAATTCATCTCTAACTCCATCTACAAGTTTGCAGATGCCATCAATGTGGTGTGCTGAATCGTGAAAATTAATGAGACGGAGTACAGGAACGAGATAGAAAACTTAGCAACATGGTGTCAGGACAGAACCTCTCCCTCAATGTCAACAAGACAAAGAATCTAGTTATCGAGCTCAGGAAGCATATTGGAGTATATGCCCCAATCAGTATCAATGATGCCAAAGTGAAAATGATAGAGAAATTCAAGCTCCTAGAAACATAGAAAATAGGTGCAGGAGTAGGCCATTCGGCCCTTCGAGCCTGCACCGCCATTCAATATGATCATGGCTGATCATCCAACTCAGTATCCTGTACCTGCCTTCTCTCCATACCCCCTGATCCCTTTAGCCACAAGGGCCACATCTAACTCCCTCTTAAATATAGCCAATGCACTGGCCTCAATTACCTTCTGTGGCAGAGAATTCCAGAGATTCACCACTCTCTGTGTGAAAAATGTTTTTCTCATCTCGGTCCTAAAAGATTTCCCTCTTATCCTTAAACTGACCCCTTGTTCTGGACTTCCCCAACATCGGGAACAATCTTCCTGCATCTAGCCTGTCCAACCCCTTAAGAATGTTGTAAGGTTCTATAAGATCCCCCCTCAATCTTCTAAATTCTAGCGAGTACCAGCCGAGTCTATCCAGTCTTTCTTCATATGAAAGTCCTGACATCCCAGGAATCAGTCTGGTGAACCTTCTCTGTACTCCCTCTATGGCAAGAATGTCTTTCCTCAGATTTCAAACTGTACACAATACTCCAGGTGTGGTCTCACCAAGACCCTGTAGAACTGCAATAGGACCTCCCTGCTCCTATACTCAAATCCTTTTGCTATGAATGCTAACATACCATTCGCTATCTTCACTGCCTGCTGCACCTGCATGCCTACTTTCAATGACTGGTGTACCATGACACCCAGGTCTCGTTGCATCTCCCCTTTTCCTAATCGGCCACCATTCAGATAATATCATTCCTTGATGTTAATATCATCAACGATCTGTCATAGACCAACTACATTGATGCAACAGCCAAGAAGGCACACCAATATTTCTACTTCCAGAGGAGACTGAAGAAATTCAGCATGTCTCCAATGACTCGTACAAACTTCTGCAGATGCACCATAGAAAGCATACTACGGGTTGCATCCCAGCTTGGTTAGGTAATGGCACTGCCCAAGACTGCAAGAACTTGCAGAGAATTGTAGATGTAGCCAAGCCCGTCACACAAACCAGACTCCCCACCATTGACGCCATCTACACTTCACACTGCCTTGGAAACGCAGCCAACGTAATGGAAGACTTTACCCACCCCAGTAATTCCTTCTCCGTGTTCCCATTGGGGAAAAATATACAGAAGCTTGAAAGCGCACGCTATCTAACGAATACCTTCTTCCACTCTGTCATCCGGATTCTGAACATCCTTCAACAAACTGGAGTATTGTCTGATTTAACTCTACCCCATAGCAGACTTTGAACTGTGTCTACGGGACTATTGTGTTACAATGCTGAGAACTACTTTCTACACTCTGTATCTTCCCCTTTGCTCTACCTATTGTACTTGAATTTGACCTGATTGTATTTATGCATTGTATTATCTGATCAGATTGGATAGCATGCAAAACAATGCTTTTCATTGTACCTCGTTACATGTAACAATAAGAAACCAAACAATTAATAAACCTAATCATCAATAAATTACTATACATGTGACTAAGATATATTTATTAACCTAACTTCTTCTATTAACACTACATTATAATTCTATGTGGCTCGGTTTATCTTTGTGAAAGTTATCTATATATTTTTTCTGTTCCTGATCTCGCATTCTTCGATTATTTCTGTAGCACGTTATGAACAGAGTGGTAATCAACAGCTCCATTTCAGGCTTGCTAATGTCTAGCTGGCTGATAACTCAATTACTACCTCCTTCCCTTCAGGGTATGTAAAGCTTCCAATTCTGTTCCCTTCCCCACAAAGAGCACCAACTATGCACTAGGTTTGTGCACTAAAAGTTTTTAACGCATATATAACACTTTTATTTCACAATGTTTGGATTTAACTATGATCTCTTCCAGTTGACAACATTGCATGTTTAAAAGTCCTCAGGGAATGCAATTATGCAAACCTTTGTGTGTCAATTATTCTGCATTACTTAGTTTAAGCACTCCCATTAGGCGGAGCCTAACAATATATTAAACCAACAGTCCAGACTTGCTGAAGCATTTCTCTTTCCAAGAGAGGCCCTGGACTGTTAGTTGTTTCAGTGTAAAGGTAAGACTTGGAAAGTTTTGAACTATTTGCATTTAGAATGCCTTACATAGTTTTGGACGTTTGTCTGTATTGAATACCAATGTAAACAAACATTTTAGACAGTTACACTGCATATTTTCCATTATTCCGTATTGATTTTTGTTTGTTGCAATGCAAAATATTCAATGTAACTATTGACGAATTCCCGTGATATGGGCTGTTGAATAACTAACTACACATCTGCTTGTAGAATATAATGTTAAATGCTTGACACACTCTTTTTGTTTTTGCATTTATGTACACGACTCGTTTGTCTTCCAATTTACTAATTAGAATCAAGTTGTTTTTTTTTAAAAATCAACGGAGAAAGTTTACCGCAAATATTGTGCATCATGTAGTTTGAATATTATAAGATTAAAACTGCACCTTCAGACTTGTAGCAAGGAAAAACCTTTGAAATGTTAGTTGACGGAAGTCAAGGTAAGTACCAAAAAACTTTGGACTGCACTTTATTGCTTTACAGGTCAAACAAAGATGCAACTCCTATAGGTTTTTTTCTCTTTTACACACAGCAAAGTAATTTTATTTCTATGGTAATGTATTATCATTCAGTGTAATTGTAGTTCATTTGACATGTAGTTATAATTTGGCTTTGGTTACGGATCTAATGGGAATGGGTTGTCTCAAGTCACTTTGTATTAGCTCCAGGGCAAAGACAACCTTTGTGTTTGTAATGACAAAAGTTGAGCCAACAGACAATCTGAATGAATGAATACGTTTATTGGCCAAGTATTCACATACAAGGAATTTGCCTTGGTGCTCCGCCCATAAGTGACAACATGATATACAGTGATAGATAAGAATGATACATAAAACATTAAACATCTGTTTACTGATGTTAAATAAAACCATTAACTTTTGAAAAACAATTAGTCATTTTTAATGTGAAGATAAATGTGCTGATAAAAGGCTTTGTGGTTACTTCAGTTAACACTAAGAAAAATATCCTCAATTGGGAAGATGAGCAGGCAGAGGTCATGTACATACCAAAGGAATGGGTAGCAAAAGGAACAAGATCCAGCACAGTGAATGTAGGGAGTTATAAAAGAGGTTAAAAGGCAGGACCTGATGGTGCTCTCAGAGGTACTCCCAGTTGTATGTATTAATGAGGGCAGGAATAGGATAGACAAGATGAATGTGTTGCTGAGGATTCTGTTTTTTTTTACCATTGAGATCTCTTCTGAGGCAAAGGTGACCTGTACAAGAGCAATGAGTTGCATATGAACTGGAGGGGGACCAATATTCTGGTAGGAAGATTTGCTAGCATCACTTAGGATGGTTTAAAACGAGATTGGCAGATAGGATAGTCTCAGAACTGAAAAGAGGAAGATGAGAAAATGAGGACAAATCAATTGATCATGGGACAAAGAGAGCAAGATTAGCAAACAGGACAGACAGGAACATGGCAAAGATTTAAACTGCATTTACTTAAATACCAAAGGCAACAGGTAAAGCGGATGATTGTGGGACATGGATTGTCTCGGGGGACTGGGATATTATAGCCATAACAGAAACATGGCTGAGAGAAGGGCAGGATTAGCAGAGAGGGGTTGCTGTTTGGATTAGGGAGGACATAACCAAAGTGTTTAGAAAGGATATTCATGTTTAAAAGTTCATAAGTGATAGGAGCAGAATTAGGCCATTCGGCCCATCAAGTCTACTCTGCCATTCAATCATGGCTGATCTATCTCTCCCTCCTAACCCCAATTCTTGGGAGATCATCCAGTGAGGCTGTAGGGGTCAAACATTGAAACAAAAAGGCATAATCACTTTGTGTAAAAAGGAACTGCAGATGCTGGTTTAAACTGAAGAAGGGTCTCGACCCGAAACGCCACCCATTCCTTTTCTCCAGAGATGCTGCATGTCCCGCTGAGTTACTCCAGCTTTTTGTGTCTATATTCGGGATGATCACTTTAATGGGACTATTACAGACCCCCTAAAAGTCAGCGGAATTAGAAGAACAGATTACAAGGAGGTCACAGGTAACTGCAATAATGCTGGGCTAGTAAGAGTACGAGCTTTGCCGACCCTGATTTATTCTGGCCTTTTCTCGCTTCCAGTCCTCTTACCTCCCTTTACTTCTGGATATGCAAATGTTATCCAGTAAATTGTGCACGTTTATTAAAATGCAGAAATCTTATTCAATAAAATTATTTTTGCTTCTTTTAAGTAACTTCATTTAATTGTTCTGCCATACAGTGTAGCAGGCAAGCTTGTGTTAAACAGTTAGTTAATTTCTAATGTTTAGGATAGCTTTCTGCAACAAATGTCCTACAAAAAACAAGAAAATAAGCCATAGTAGATCGCGTAAATGGCACGCGAAAGACAGCCAAGTGGGACAGGCCCTTTAATGATTCCTTCTCTCCGGAGATGCTGCCTGTCCTGCTGAGTTACTCCAGCATTTTGCATCTACCTTCGATTTAAACCAGCATCTGCAGTTCTTTCCTACACATAGTAGATTTAAAATTGGTAATGAGCCATGTTATAGGTAACAACATAACAGTTTGTGAACACTTAACTAACAGCAACATGTAATGTTTGAAAACGTGATTAAGATTCTAGATTTGGTTAAGGCCAGTACCACCTGTGATCTTGCATCGGAGCAGTCATTGTTAACCTCTGCAGCACTCATACTTTTTGCCATGCTAGAATTTCTGGGTAGATTAATCAAAATCTAAGCAACCTTCTGATAAATGCAAGGTTTTATCATGCTAACATTTTTTTTTCCTTTCTAGGATAGTAATATATTTACAGATTTAGATGTCAAAAATACCTAAATTCCAATTTTTAAAATGAACCAATTTTAGATGATTTACATTTTTTGATATTTTAACTGTGTGTAAGAAACTCTCAACATGCTTACAAATCACTTGTAGAGTTGAGCTGCACAGATCTAGATTTTACCCAAATCTAGAATCTTAATCATGCTTTTCCCTTTCAAACATTGCATGGTAATCCTATTCTCTCAAAGGAAAACAGACCTTCCCTATCCAAATTTGATCTGTCTGAAGAAGGGTCCGAAACCGAAACATCGCCTATCCATTCTCGCCAGAGATCCTGCCTGTCCTGCTGAGTTACTCCAGCATTTTGTATCTATTTCTAGCCAATTCAAAATCTGCTGAGAGACCCAAGAGAGCATCTTTTTGGTCAATTCTTCTTTTGACTAATATTTTACTTTCCATATTTTGGTTTCCTTCAACATTAGCTGTTAATGTATTTCAGATTTTCTTTTTGTCTCTCTAAAGTCTTGAGTAAAACTTCTCTGTACACCTTTAGCTCCGTTCTCCTGTCTATCATCAGCCCTCGCTGCTCCCATCCTCTCTTTGAAATAGCAGATTCAGAGCAATTAGGTCTCCTGCATTCTTTCCACACACCCCACCCTGCCTTGTCTGTCTCACACATTCCTCTTAAGCAGTTACGAGCTTCAGGGCATGAGAAATGTCAAATAGAAAAAATTGTAAAGTCTGCTAAAATTAATCATTTTGTCATTGCACTCTACCTGTCTGCCAATCATCACCCCCCCACCCCCCCCATCCTTATCTCTAGTGAAGGGAGGAACTGTAGAGGCTGGTTTATGCCAAAGATAGACACAAAGTGCTGGAGTAACCCAACAGGTCAGGCAGCATCACTAGAAATATAGATGGGTTACGTTTTGGATTAGAACTCTTCTTCAGACCTCAAAACGCCACCCATCTTTTTCTCCAGAGTTTCTGAATATCTCCAGCACTTTGTGTCTACCCCCTCTCACCTGAATCCTAACGAAGAGTCCTGACCTGAAACATCACCTATCTATTCCTTCCACAGATGCTGCCTGACCCGCTGAATTACTCCAACACTTTGTGTTTTACATAAAATTACAGCATCTACAGTTCCTTGTGTTCTCCACCTTTCACTTACCAGACTTTGTCCCAGCCCCAGCTGTTATAGTCGAGCTGGGCTGTAAAGGGCTTGTTTCTGTGCCGAATGATAAACTGAAAGAATTTCGTTGCTCAACATTCATTTTTTTAATAAAGGAAGGTATTGTTCTTTGTTCTAAAACAAGAGTCAAGAGTGTTTTATTGACATATGTCCCAGATAGGACAATGAAATCCTTACTTACTGCAGCACAACAGAATATGTAAACCTAGTACATAACGGGAGAAATAAATCATGCCCAGGGTGCTTTTATATATCACTCCATCTCGGTCTATATTAAAATCTCATTAGATAACCTTTGCGGACAGGGAGAACTCTTCTTTAAACTGAAGCATTGGTGATTTCTGTATCTGTTTGGAATTGACTTTTACCAAATAAACTTAATGAACCACAAGGAAAAATCCTTCAAGGTCTTTATCTGATTGGAAAATGAGAGGCATATAATGTTTTAAGAAAACTACTGAGTTCATTATATATATATTCATTATATATTATATGCACTCACCGTGCAATGTCTTGAAAGGAATATTAGTGTGGGAGGAAGGCAGCATATATTTAAAAAACATTTAACTTAATGTAAGGTTGCTCACATCAAAAGCAAATTCTCAGTTTCCTTTAAACGGCCCAGTTCTTTATTCCCCAAATTTATATTTAAAAGATACATTTAATGTTACATCAACTTCTACCACTTTTGTCCATATCTTGCACAGAGACCTAACTATTCCAAAAACTAGACACAAAATGCTGGAGTAACTCAGTGGGACAGGCAGTATCTGTGGAGAGAAGGAATGGGTGACGTTTCGGGTCGAGACCCTTCTTCAGACTGAAGACAAAACCTATCTGCATTACCATCAAACCTGCAAACATTAATCTGTACTGATTTATAGGTGCTCCCCGATTTACGATACTTCGACTTGCGATATTTTGACTTTATGATCAGGAAACGCTCGGCAACGGCTGCGAGATGCACATCACCTCCGGTCACATGATCATAATACATCGCAATGTGTTTTCGACTTGCGATATTTTCGGTTTACGATTGGTTTATCGGAACGTAACCCCATCGTAGGTCGAAGAGCAGCTGTACAAGGATGTTGCCATGACTTAAAGGCACGAGCTATAGGGAGAGGTGGAGCAGGCTAGGACTTTATTCCTTGGAGTGCAGGAGGATGAGGCGTGATCTTAAAAAGTTATATAAGATCATGAGAGGAATAGAACGGGTAAATGCACAGTCTTTTACCCAAAGTAGGGGAATCAAGAACCAGAGCTCGTAGGTTTAAGGTGGGTGGAAAGATTAATTAGGAACCTGAGGAGCACCTTTTTTACACAAAGGGTGGAAACTAGCTGCTGGAGGAGGTAGTTGAGACAAGTACTATCATAATGTTTAAGAGACATTTGGCCAGGTACATATCTAGGATAGGTTTAGTGGGTTATGGGCCAAGAACAGCCAGCTGTATGACGCTATGACTTCCTGACATGTACTGATTTTAAACATCTTATTTTCACAATTCTGCCAAACACCATGACTTCCTCTAGCTGCATGAACATTTAGGATCATATCTGTGATCTTCACTGGACCCTCATTGGTGGCAATTACTGGGGATTATGTTCTGGAATTTCTCTGCCTCTCTATCTATTTCTCCACCTTCAATCCTCTCTGATCTTAATCTATCTCTCTGTAGGAAGTTTTGATAACGTCCCATGAATTCTTTATACGTCTTGGTGTCAGTTTTTATCTGCTGAAACACCTCTCTTAATGTTTTCCATAAAGACGATCAATAAATGTACCCAAGTTATTGTTGATAGCTGTAGATGAACGCTGAATTTTTCAAACCATGATGGCAACAAAACTCTTGCCTATTAGATCTGCATATTTTCCATTCATTACTTCCAGAACATTGTGGCAATGTGGCTAGAATTCCTTTTAGGGCAAGGGGCCCATCAGCAGCATTTACTTGCTATTTGGCAATCATATTCACAGTTAATGCCTGCCTTAAGGTTGGCATGAACTTGATATGTGAGTCATGTACTAGAAAATTTGCCCCATACTGAGAGAAAATCGATTTCTGTAAAGACCATTGCATAAGACGTTATATGTTCAACAAGATGCAAAAGGTAATATCTTCGATGTGTGCCTGTAATTTCCATTTTTCTATATCCTTTTCTAAAAATACAATATATACGACATACAAAATAAAAGATGTCCCAAACTTTACAGTCAATTTGTTTATTTTTCATCTGGTTTCAGCATTATAGCCAATTTATTTTCTCTCATTTTCTCTTTTTATGAGAGATAAATACTGGTAATGCTTCAATAGACATCCCACCCTTTCCTTTCAAAATTTCATTTGCTTTCATCCCAGAGCATAAAGGGTTTGCCCTCTATAGAACAATTCAACGTTGTTTCTGCACTCAGTGAAGATTGATAATTGAACTTTTTGAAATGTAAGATTCTGAACAGGTTGATGTTGAGAGGATTTGACATTAGACTTTAGGGATACAGCATGGAAACAGGCCCTTCGGCCCACCGGGTCCATGCCAACCAGTGATCACCCCATACCCTAACACTATCCTTCACACTAGGGACAATTTACAATTTTTAACAAAGCCAAATAACCTACAAACCATCAAACCTGTACATCTTTTGAATGTGGGAGGAAACCGGAGCACCCAAAGAAAATCCACGTGGTCACAGGGAGAACGTACAAACTCCGTACAGACAGCACCCATATGGCCCTGTCCCACGGTACGAGTTTATTCCAAGAGCTCTCCCGAGTTTAAAAAAAAATCAAACTCGTGGTAAACACGGAGAATGAACGTAGCGGGTACGTCGGAGCTCAGGGACGTCTCTTAGCAGCTAGTAACGCTAATGGCAGGGAAGACCCGCTAAAGGCAGGTAAGCTCGGGAAGACTCGTGGACATTTTTCAACATGTTGAAAAATGTCCACGAGAGCCCCGAGTACCGATGAGCGGCCATTACCATAAATCTCCGAGTTCGAATCAGGGGAAACTCGGAAGAGCTCTTGGAATGAACTCATACCGTGGGACAGGGCCAATAGTCAGGATCGAACCCGGGTCTCTGCCGTTGTAAGGCTGTAGCTGTACCGCTGTGCCATCGTGCCACCCATTATTTAAGACCTATCCCATCATCCGTGGTTCCACACATCAATGACTGAAAACACATCAAAAGTAAACATGGATTAGTGACCATAATTCTGAACACTCATTGAAGATCTCGATCATTCTTAGTAACTTGATTAACATTATGGATTAGTGAAAGTTCTTTTATTGCTGAAAGGCACACCAGGAAATAGCTGCCCACGAAATAGGTAAGAAAGTCATTGACTGGAGTTTGATGACTTACATATGCAAACTGTCACACAGTTTATGCCAACAGAAATATTATTTGGACCAAATGCAACGAGCATAGAAGATTCTAAAAAGTAGCTCATGCATCTCCCCAGTGTAAAATGCTTAGTTCCCAAGCACGATGCCAAAATAAAAATAAAGTGCGGATTACAACACTTGAACGCTAAGACAGTTTTTAATGGAAGGCCCTATTTTAATCTTTGCTCAGGATACATGAAGTAGAGGTGGATCATTTATCTTCCTATATTTTTGCTCTTGGGTTTAAAAGCAAAGGTGAACCCAACATCACTGATTTAGACTGTTAATATTTCCTTCACAGACAGACTGCACTGGGCCCTGGGTGTCAATATTACCATGAACCTAAAAATGGAACCGATAAAACTCAACATACCCCCACTTTAGACTTAAAAGGGTATCTGTTGGAACAATTGTGATAACTGTGTAACTGCATAGTTCTCCTGGCTCCACAGTTAACTAGAAGTAAAAGAATAACATCTGCTTCCGTTTAAAGAAGAGTTCTCCCTGTCCGCAAATAAATATCCAAGTCACGGAGCTATGTTGTCCTTTTGCTGATGGAAAATAGATCGAAAGATATATGAGGGAATTAGTGTTTAATGATTTGCAACATGGAAAGTATTGGTGTAAACAGTATACAAGGACCCTTACACTAAAGTGCAAGTATTAGGTGAACCACAGGATAAACTATAGCAGCGGAATCTGGATTGGAAAGCCAGCTCCTCAGGGTTCTTCATCTTTGGCATATTATTTTCTATGTTCTTGTTTTGGTGCATTGGCACTGTGCCACTAACAATTACACTGAAACTATTTTCCCATGGCAACTTTGGTGGTTCCTTCCTTAGCGACTTGCCTAGTCTTCAGTGGATCCTTTAGTTCTTATATGGTAACATTTCATATTCATGGATTCTTGAACAAAATCATTAACAATGATTAACACGAACAACATGTTCTTTTGCACTCTAGTTTATTTTAGACTTTAGAGATACAGTGTGGAAACAGGCCCTTTGGCCCACCAAGTCCGCACCAACCACTGATCACCCCATACATTAGCACTATCCTACAGACGAGGGATAATTTACAATTTACAAAAGCCAATTAACCGACAAACCTGTACGTCTTTGAAGTGTGGGAGGAAATCGAAGAACCCGGAGAAAATCCATGTCGTCTCAGAGAGAACGTACAAACTCCACACAGACAGCACCCATAGTAAGGATCGTACCTGGGTCTCTGACGCTGTGAGGCAGCAACTCTATTGCCCAGTCAATGGAATCACTGAAATTAAAATGCACCATGTCCATCTTTTTAAGTTACAATGTCATTATAGACAATAGGTGCAGGAGTAGGTCATTCGGCCCTTCAGGCCAGCACCGCCATTCAATATGATCATGGTTGATTATCCCCAATCAGTACCCTGTTCCTGCCTTCTCCCCATATCCCCTGACTCCGCTATTTTTAAGAGCCCTATCTAGCTCTCTCTTGAAAGCATCCAGAGAACCTGCCTCCACTGCCCTTTGACGCAGAGAATTCCACAGACTCACCACTCTCTGTGAGAAAAAGAGTTTCCTCGTCTCCGTTCTAAATGGCTTACTCCTTATTCGTAAACTGTGGCCCCTGGTTCTGGACTCCCCCAACATCGGGAACATGTTTCCTGCCTCTAGCGTGTCCAAACCCTTAACAATCTTATATGTTTCAATGAGATCCCCTATTATCCTCCTAAACTCCAGAGTGTACAAGTCCAGCTGCTTCATTCTCTCAGCATATGACAGTCCCGCCATCCCGGGAATTAACCTTGTAATATTTGACGTAATATTTGACGTAATATTGAAATATTACGTCAGAGTTCCGGACAATGTTAATCTGCTCATCAGCATTATGTCAATACTGAGTTTAGTGCTACAAAAGCAGTCTTAATACAACGATTACTTAAAGAACATAAAATTTCAGATGCTGGGAAACTCGAGTTTAAAAAATAAAATGCTGGAAACACTGCAGGTCCGGCAGCATCTGTGGAAAGAGAAAGGGAGTGAACATTTCAGGTCAAAGACCTTTTTGTCAGAACTTTTCAGAAGCATCTTTTACCTGAAAACATTAACTCTATCTCTCTTCCCACACATGTTGCCTGCTTTTGCTGAGTGTTTCCAGTATATTCTATTTTTCCAACTATTTATTGAGTTGCTCCATGTCACCATTGACTACATCCCTCACTTGTTCATTGATCAACTTGCAGTATTGTAATCACTTTTAAAAACAACAAATAAAATTAATTAAATTGATAGTGGAAGAATGTAAAGTTAGATAAAAGTGTAACGTAGGCTTTCCAAAGTTAGGTTCAATAAATGTACTTTTGTTTTTTGTTTTATCAGCACTGGCCTTAAAATCTGGATACTTGGCTCCCATTCTGGTGTCGATTTTCTAAAATGACAGTGATGAAGCGCGTGCAGATGCTGTGAAATCTTCATTTGAAACATGACCTACCAGTTGTTCCATGCTTCAGACTAAATGAAGTCAAGTTTAAGTTCCTGTACATACTGTACCTCCGAAGATAGATCTCGCATTTAAATCCTTTCAATCCTCAAGCTATTTTCATTTCCACATAATTTTCCTTCAGAATTCATTGTTATAAACCCTGAAATCTTGTATTAAAAAAACCCCTTCATTAACTTTTATGCATGAATAATAATGGGACATATTTAAAGACTTTGTCATATTTATTTGTCATCCGGTGCATCTATATTAAGTAATCAACCAAAGTACAATTAATGCATATTATAACTGCATTGCCCTTCCTCCCTTAGCAGCCTTAGTTACATTTTGATAAAGGTTGTCCTCCTATATTGTACTTATGGGATGCTTTTTTAATTGTGTTTTATTTATTTTGCAGTTTCTCTCCCATGCAACCACGCTAAATCCAATGTTACGAAATTACCATTATATTGCCTGCTGACCTATTTGTTTTCTTTATTTTATATTACTTGAGGGGGACAGAGAGGAATTAAAAAAAATATTTTCTACTTCTTGGCTCCAGGCATTGCTCTTATTTTGTATTGCTTTTCCCTGAGGGTTATCATGTATTAATGCCATCTTGACGGTGGGACAAGCTGGTCTTTTCTTGCCACATGTTGGCATGCTTCACATGTTTATATGTTCTGCAAGTAGAAGTCAATACATTTTTTCTTCATTTTGATACATTATCTACTGTCCCTATTTTTTCTTTCGAAGTACCCAAATAGATAGTTCAGTTATTGGAGTGATGCAATGTAGTTTATTTTAGTTTAGAGATAGAGCGTGGAAACAGGCCCTTCGGTCCACCGAGTCCACACCGACTAGTGATCCCTGCACATTAACACGGTCCTACACACACTAAGGACAAATTACACTTGTACCAAGCCAATTAACCTACAAACCTGTACGTCTTTGGAGTGTGGGAGGAAACCAAAGATCTTGGAGAAAACCCACGTGGTCACAGTGAGAAAGTACAGACTTCATACAAACAGCACCTGTAGTTGGGATCGAACCCAGGTCTCTGGCGTTGTAAGGTAGCAACTCTACTGCTGCGCCACTGTGCCGACCTGAAAATATATATTTGCAATGGCCGAGATAATTTAACTTGAAAAATCTCCAGTTAATATCATTGCTCCTGCTAAAATAGTGGAAAGTAAATTTGGGCATGGAAGATTTCTACGGTTTAATTTAAATATGAACCAGCAATAAAAAAATTCTGTGGATATTTGATATTGATTAACGTGATTTAACTAAATAGATTTCTATTGTTGGTAATGCATCATTTTTTGTTAACACATTACTAAACCTTAATCTGTAAGTTAACAACAGTACTATATATGTGTTTACTGTTGATGCACAGATGTCTGCATTTCAAAATTAATAAACTAAAAATCATCTTTTGGTTTCAGAAGTTGGATTGGAAGCTGAACATGAAGAGTGTTGCAATTATTTCCAAGAACTTGCTTGGAAGATTGCTGGTTACTGTAATCATAATGCAGCTGTCAAATGGCCAATATTTCAAGCAAGCAAAACCTCCCGTGCTTCCACATAACCCATTTATTGTTGTTTGGAATGCGCCAACTAAATTGTGCAGTCTTCGTTACAATGTAGATCTGGATCTCAGTGTTTTCGACATAACTTCAAACTCCAATGATTCACTCAGTGGGTCAGTCATCACCATATTTTACCACAATCGCCTGGGCGAGTATCCTTATTACTCTAAAAAGAAAGTTTCAGTCAATGGAGGCATCCCCCAGAATAGTGACCTACAAGAACACTTAAATAAAAGCAGGTCTGACATTGAGAAATTAATTCATTTTAAGGACTTCAGTGGTCTTGGGGTGATTGACTGGGAAAACTGGAGGCCTCTGTGGATCCGAAACTGGGGGCAGAAAAAAATCTACCGGCAAAAATCCATAGAAGTTGTGAAAAAGCTTCACCCCAACTGGACACAAAATCAAATCAAATCAGAAGCTAAGAAGCAATATGAAACTGCCGCGTGGGACTTCATGAATAATACACTGGCGTTAGCAGAGGAAATGAGACCTAATGGCCTCTGGGGATTTTACCTCTTCCCAGACTGTTACAACCATCACTATATGAAAAAGACAAAGAAGTATGATGGGAAGTGCCCTGCAATTGAATACAAACGTAATGACAAGTTACTCTGGTTATGGAAAGAAAGTGGCGCTCTCTACCCTTCCATCTACCTTGGGCTTGATTTGAAATCAACCCCAAATGCACGAAGATTTGTCCATTACAGATTGAAAGAAGCTATCAGATTAGCCTCCATTGCCCATAAAGACTACACACTCCCGGTCTTTGCATATGGACGTCCGTATTATGCGTATGAGTTTGTGCCCCTCACTGAGGTACGTAGAAAAGAAGCACATTGAATTTTAGAAAGGATGAGAAGGTACCAGTTATTTATTCTGGGCTGGAAATATCAATAGTAGAATATCACCTGGTTTGCATTCTAACAATGCAATTCACACCGTGTCACAAAGGTGAGGTTAAAGGTGAGGTTCCAGGTAGGAATTGTGCCAAAGCTCTTGTTGAAAATCAACAATTGCATTCACCTACAAGCCACAATATTGATTTCATTAGTTTTGCAGTTTGGTTCCTTAAGATCCATGCTTCCTTCTCTTGTCAACATAACCCATAGAATAGTACAGCACATCAAAGGGCTCTTTGGCAAACGATGTCTGTGGTGGCCATGACGTCAAATTTAAACTGTGCGTCAGCCTTTACTTGGATTGTATCCCTCCATTCCCTGTCTGTTCATGTATCATTATAAATGGCCCTTAAATATTGCTGCCATGACTGTTTCCATCATTTCCCCTGGCAGTGTGTTCCAGGCACCTACCACTCGCTGTGTAAATCCCCTTTCAACTTTATCCCGCACACCTTAAAACTATGCTTTCTAGTATTTGATATTTTCAATCTGGGAGAAACATTCTGTCTATTTATATTATTATCATATTCTCATAACTTTATATATTTCCATCAGCCCCCCAGCCTCCAGCACTCCAGATAAAACAGTCCAACCTCTCGGATCACAGTGGGTTTCCATTCCCGACAACTGTTCGCAACCTGAACAGTTTATAAGGCAGAGGATGCCTGCAGAGGTGGTTTATCCCATAGGGACAAAATGTTTGGAAAAGCATTTTAAATCTCATTCTGCCATTGTTAATAATAAAGATTATTTAGCAAATTAAACCCAATCATATCTCAGGCTAATAATGTATTCTTTTTAAAGGTTGTACTGCCAAATGAGGTTTTAAATGTTATTGACTTTTCAAAAGAGCTCCGTTGCTGATCTGAACAGCATGTCCGTAGATAGGATTTGCAAAATGGACATTAACATGTACATAAGAATGTATTTATCCTGAGGTTGATGTAGCAAAATTCCAGCTAGCATCAAGAACAGTCTCCATCCAGCTGACAAATCCAACCCACCAGTCTCTTGAACACTGGTTTGCATGTATATAAGTTAGGCATTCATAAACTGGGGTTGACCCTCAGAATCCAGGCACCATCCTGGTGAAGATTGAGCAACTCAGTGGAACAGGCAGCATCTCTGGAGAGAAGGAATGGGTGACGTTTCAGGTCGAGATCCTTCTTCAGACTGGTGAATCTAATTTGCACTTCATATCCTTCCTTTAACAACTGCACACAATACACCAAATATGCTCTAATTGATGTTTTACATGGCTACAACATGACCGGCCAACTTTTTTATTCAATGCTCTGACCAATACATAGACGACAATTTTGGTTCTTTGCTCTCCTTTATTCTAAAGAAGTGACCCGACCCGAAATGCTGAATGTCCATTTCCTCCACCGATGCTGCCTGACTTGGTGACTTTTTCCAACGCTTTTGTTAGGCCCAAGATTCCAGCATCTGCAGTTTCTTGTGACTGTGGTTCCTAATATCCTTCAGTAAATATAATTACCACCCACACCCAGTTTGGGTTATACTTAACTCCAGACCCATAGTAATGTGCTTGACTCTGAACTGCCCTCTGAAATGTCCAGATTTCACAAATAACTAACAAAAATATAAATATTCTATGGGAAAATATTGATATTCTATGACCATTTCCTTGTAGTCAACAATATTTACCTCAAACACAAATTATTCAGCACAGGTTTTCCCCTCAAATAAATTGAGATTACTTTATGGAGACAAAAAGCTGGATTAACTCAGCGGGACAGGCAGCATCTCTGGAGAGAAGGGATGGGTGACGTTTCGGGTCGAGACCCTTCTTCTGGGTCTGGGAAGGGTCGTCAGAAGAAGGGTCTCGACCCGAAATTCCTTACTCCAGCTTTTTGTGTCTGTCTTCGGTTTAAACCAGCATCTGCAGTTCCTTTCTATTCAAGATTACTTTATTCGAGTTTCACTTCAAACAAATACAGAATATAAAATTGGCTTGGAGTATTACTTCAAATTTGCAAGTGCATGACAATTTTAATGGTGCCTCTCAATTTACAGATTGACTTGGTGCATACAATTGGTGAGAGTGCTGCAATGGGAACTGCGGGGATCATTCTCTGGGGAAACATCGACTATGCGAGATCAAAGGTACAATCGCATTATTTACTTTCTGTCACTGCTCAAAGGCAGCAGTCCAATTCCATGTTACATCCTTTGGCTGTGGCATAAGAGATCCATGAATCATAACATGAATATATCTTCATTTTATGATAAAACAGAAAATGCTGGACGTACATCCTAAGTCAGGTAGTATCTGCAGAGAATAAGAAACAAAGTTAAAATTTAAATTAATTGGGCTTCTATCAGAACTGGCAGCTAACTCTGTTTCTGAAGACGGGTCTCGACCCGAAACGTCGGCCATTCCTTCTTTCCAGAGATGCTGCCTGTCCCGCTGAGTTACTCCAGCATTTTGTGTCTATCTTCAGTTTCCCCCTGCAGAAGTTGCCTGACCTGTGAAGTATTTTCAGCATTCTTTTTTACTGATTTCCAGCATCTTGCAAATGTTCCTGTTATTTTTTCACTTCATAATCTCATGTAATTTCCCCTTAAGTCACTTCAGTTCTTAAATTCTTCTAGTTTTCAACGAGTTAGTCCTCTAACAATGGAGTAGCCAGAAAAGTATATCAGTATTTCAAAAGAAGTCTAAGTTCAGTAAAAACAAATATTTCCTTTCAGCGAGTAGGAACTTCTTTCTCCATATTATAATTACCAAATACTTTGCTGACAGCTGCAGGTGGAAATGCATCTGGCAGTGTTAAATATAGAGGTAGCATTATCCTTGGGATATGATGATAATTGTAGACATGCAAAGAATTCACTTGGTGTTTCTGTATCCTTTTATAGGCTTTATAATAAATAATCAGGTTGACAGCCTGCTGTTGACACCTTGAGCATCTGCACTCATAGAATTACAAAACGAGATGGTATTACTGTTTTAACCCCTTTCTTTACATCATTTCTCCTATCTATCCAATATCCAAGCCATTAAGAACCGGCAAATTGCATTTTGTGGTTATATTTTGTAAAATCTGTTGCTCTTTTGATTATAAATCGGAACCTAGGCTCTATAATAACCCCAATGTCTATAAATTCCTGAAGGTATATGAAATGATGGTTACTCTTACCAAATATCACAGTAGGCATACAGTATTTACTTAAATCACCAATAGCTGTGATACACTACTAATATAGCTTCCTCTAACTGAAAGTTGTCCATCAGAATCTTTATCCATTACCCGATTGGCTTCTGATTGATAAAACGTCTCTGGTGAAATTTCTTGCAGTCAATGAGTTATTTTTTATTGGGGATTAACAGAAGACAATGGGATTAGCTGGAGAGAGATGGAAGGATTGTGATTCTACTAGGTGGATTGGGGATTTAAATATACAAACAGTCAGTGAGTTGAACACAGTGATTTCTCAATGAATTGGAATCTAATAGTGACTGTTGATGAGATTTTTTTTTTAAATCTGCCGGTACGAGAAATATAAAATAAAGACAGAAGATACTGAAAATGCTCAGCAGATCAGGCTGCATCTGTAGGATGAGACACAGAGTTAATGTTTCAGGTCTCCAGCAAGACTTGAAGATGGCTGCTGTACAGTTAGCCGTGCTGCGGGGATTAGGGAAGGGAGAGGCTGAACCACACACAGTATGTTTCCCATCTTCCTGAATGAGGGAGAAAAGGCCAATATAGATAAACAGCTCACAGGAGCCAGTATCCTGCACATAGAGGCTAGAGCGGGGTTTCCCAACCTTTTTCATCCCGTTTACCCCTGGCAACTTTAATAGCACATAACAATGTTATTTCACTTATTTGTGAACAACTAATGATGAACAGATACCAGAATTAAGAGTCAGTCAAGGAGAAAAAATATGTACAAATCCAGAATCATCAAATTTACCCCAAGGTTGGGAACCCTTGGGATAGAGGCTCAGTTTCTTCAGTTTGTTAGATATCATTGTCTCAGGAGGTTAAGTCTATTTTATTATTATTTACAACTTGTCCCTTCTACACTCCACCTACACTAGTTGCACCTGCCCATATTTTTCCCGTATCCCACTAAACCTTTCCTATCTATGTACCTGTCCAAATGTCTTTGAAATGCTGCCTCAACTATCTCTTCTGGCAGCTCTTTCCATACGCCCACACCGTCTGTGTGAAAAAGCTGCTCCTCTCTGGTTCCTATTAAATTATTCAGCTCCCATCTTAAACCTATGTCCTCTGGTCCTTGATTCCCCTACTCTGTGTAAAAGACTCTCAATCTCTGCATTTGCACCATGTATTCCTCTCATTATTTTATACACCTCTATAAGATTATCCCGTAGCCTTCTGCGTACCAAGGATTGAAGTCCTAGGCTACCCAGCCTCTCCCTGTAGCTCGGGCCCTCAAGACCTGGCAACATCCTCCTAAATCTTCTCAGCGCTTTCCTGCTTATTGACATCCTCCTTAAAGCAGGGTGATTAAAACTGAACATAATACTCCAGGCCTCGCCATTGTGTTGCACAACTATAATATTACATCTCAATTATTCCCAGTAGTCTTCAGAAAGCCTTCTTCACCACCCTGTCTGCCTGCAATTCATTTTCAGGGAACTATGTATCTGCAGTCCTAGATCCTTCTGCTCTACAACACACCCCAGGGTCCTAACATTCACAGTGAAGGTCCTGCCCTGGATTGTTTTCCCAAATTGCAACACCATTTTATTCCATGCGTTATATTCTTGGAATGAAAGTGATTTACCTTTTCCTTGCAGAGTCACTGTTTAGCAGTGAAGGCGTACATAAACGGCCCTCTGGGACAATATATTGTTAATGTGACATCTGCCACAAAGCTGTGCAGCAAGCATCTCTGCAAGAAACATGGGAGGTGCGTGAGGAAGAACATCGACTCCAAAGCCTACCTCCACCTGGACCCCGAGAGTTTCAGCATCAGGACCAACTCCGAGGGAATGCAACCAAGGTTTTCTGTGCAAGGGAAGGTGAACTCAATAAACCTCAAATACATGAAGAATAAGTTCATGTGCCAGTGTTACGAAGGTTGGGTTGGCTTTGCCTGTGAAGTACCATTTCCCAACACTGTTTCAGTGAATGAAAGTGTCCTGGGCACAATGGGTGCTAAAGGTTCAGCACCACCGTTACCATTTTCATTTGCCGCTGTCGTTGTACTCAATCTGGTCAGTAATATCATTATTTAATCATTCAAAGCTTTTTACTTGGGTATATTGCTGTTATGACATAGATAAGATTTCATCAAGTGTGTGGAAAAGAATCTGCATAATGATCAGACTGGCTTTCTGGAGAGAATGTTTTTTAAAATATATTTAAAGCCACTGCATGGACAATATCTGCTGCATCGCCCTCTGCATTCAGTCTTTATTATAGCTCAAAGTAGAATTCTGTCTGATAAATGTAGAAATTGAAACTGCCTGTAAGCCTTGGCCAAACAAGAGTAAGAAAATAAAATTCAAGCATTAGTTTGTTTAACATTTGCCCCCTTTCCCCAATTACTGTACTCCAGTCTAGTAGCTCTGGATAGTGCGAAGTAATGTGACTGACCTAATGTAAACCCCTTAGTTCAATGGGCTCACACAGTGTGGGCTGTAGACATACTGGTGCTGGAGTTGAAAGTTCAGTTCAGAATTGCTGGTGAGCTGATCACAGCCAGGTTGAATAGTATCCTAAATAGGGGTGTAGTGGGTTATTAAATCTTGCTGCTTTTGATTGCTCCCATAACATTGGTGGGACATATTATGATGTAATACGGAACTGTGCTAAGATTAGTTTATGATGCCAACATGTATTGTTCGTCCAGTTGAATAATGCTCTGTTCAGCAAAGAGCCAGAGGGCAATTGACGCTTGTAGATCTGTACTCAGCAAGGATTAAATGGAGAGAAAAATATTGCAATATAGAGTGTGCTTAGCAATTCGCAAATTAATACTAGCATTGTAGATGCCAGTATGAAGAATAACTACTGGCTGCACATGTATTTAGGCTGCATGTAATAACAATACTCCCTGGAGATGAGTGAATAATTAATTCCTCTGACAATCAAGACCTGGCTATTTTAGGCCATATTGATTGATTTTTATTCCTTGAATTTACATGTACCTTGCATTCTGAAAAATGTAGAAGGTCTATTTCCTTTGTTCTATAAACAGAATCCCTTTTCTGAGTATTTTGACAGTATTTGTTGTACAACTTTCATTGCACCATCTCCAACTCATAAGGTGATATGGCATTTTCAAGAAATACTCTGATATTTTTTAATTTTATGTACTTGGAATAATCTTGAGGGGGGGGGGGATTTAATAGCAATATGTTTTATTAGTTTTATTACTGTAGAAACATTGAGAATAAAAAGTGCCATTTAAATAATAATAATATGATATTTTTGTCATCTTTATTGTAATATGACCCCTGTCGGCTCCATCAGATCCTCAGGACACAATGGTAACAGATGCAAATACAAAGGTTTCAATATGTGTAGAAAGGATCTGCGGATGATGGTTGAAACCAAAGATAAACACAAAAAGCTGGAGTAACAGGGTGCACCTGGCCCACAACTAACAATGGCCTGTTCCCTTTATCATTGATACTTTTTTGCATATCTTTCATTCGTTTGTTCTGGCGACACAACCAGGTGCTGAGGTACACAAAAATGCTGGAGAAACTCAGCGGGTGCAGCAGCATCTATGGAGCGAAGGAAATAGGCGACGTTTCGGGCCGAAACCCTTCTTCAGACTGATGGGGGGGTGGGGGGGAGAAGGAAGGAAAAAGGGAGGAGGAGGAGCCAGAGGGCGGGGGGATGGGAGGAGACAGCTCGAGGAGGTTGTGAAACTGTCTCCGGAGAGAGGAGGAGAACTTCTTCAAAGTAGGCATACCTTGAGGAGATATCGCAGTGGTGTAGACAAAGTGTTCAAGGGTGCTGAGGTGTTTGGCCGCTGAACTCGAGTGCAAGAGAGTTACCACCAACGCCATGCCTGTCAAAGTCAAAGTCAAAGTAGCCTTTATTGTCATTCAGACCTTTCGGTCTGAACGAAATTTCATTGCCTTGCAGTCATACATATAATAAAAATGACAAAAACACACAATAAACACAAATTTAACATCCACCACAGTGAGTTCACCAGGCACCTCCTCACTGTGATGGAAGGCAAAAATCTTAAAGTCCTTGGCTCTTCCCTCCTTGTTCTTCCTCTGCGCCGAGGCGATCCAGGCTTCGGATGTTGCGACCCCGCCGGGTGATGGTAAGTAAGTCAGTCCCGCGGCTGAATCCAAAGCGCCGCGAACGGGCCGGTTCGATCTCCGCGGCCCGGGGTGCCCAAATAACATTCCCGCAAATACCATCCTTCATCCGGGAAGGAGAGAAACTGAGGACTAACTGAGGCCTCTCATCTCATGCCCACTGAACGCAGCCAGGGACTGGGAAATGCGTGTTGACTTAGGCCAGAGGCTTTCGTTTCCAGTTGAAATTGCAGTTACAAACCTGCGACCAGACCTCGTTCTCTGGTCCAACTCCTGTCGGCGTGTTTCCATCATTGAGCTGACGGTCCCATGGGAGGAGGCGGTGGACGAGGCTTATGAAAGGAAAAAGCTTCGATATTCAAACCTTGCAGCAGAGGCAAAGGAGAGAGGTTGGAGGGTAAGGGTGTGTCCAGTAGAGGTGGGGTGCAGGGGCTTTGTAGCCAGTTCCACCGCAAGGCTCCTGAGGGAAGTAGGAGCCAAAGGGCAGGCACAAAGGAGGGCAATAAAATAACTTGCCGATGCCACCGAACGGAGCAGTCACTGGCTGTGGCTGAAGAGGAAAGATGCTGAACTCAAGAGGAAAGTTGACGTGGATAAGCTTTTCCCACTGAGAGTAGGGAAGTTTCAAACAAGGGGACATTACTTGAGAATTAAGGGACAGAAGTTTAGGGGTAACATGAGGGGGAAGTTCTTTACTCAGAGAGTGGTGGCTGTGTGGAATGAGCTTCCAGTGAAGGTGGTGGAGGCAGGTTCGTTTTTATCATTCAAAAATAAATTGGATAGTTATATGGACGGGAAAGGAATGGAGGGTTATGGTCTGAGCGCAGGTATATGGGACTAGGGGAGAATACGTGTTCGGCATGGACTGGAAGGGTCGAGATGGCCTGTTTCCGTGCTGTAATTGTTATATGGTTATATGGTTATATGTTGTCTGGGCTGCCACGTGACCATCTAGAGGCTAACAATAAGACACACCCAGGTCTGATCAACCTGCGGTGGGCCTGCCTCGACTGAGGGTGTCTTGTGATAAAAGGCCGAAACACCCGGTGACCTTGAGGTACACAACTGAAGATGTGTCTGATTGTTAGCAAATTCACCTAGTGGTTATAACCAAGAATGTCAATTGTAGTGAAATCATAGGGATTGTAACACCCAGTCCTACTAATCAATCTCTATATCACCGTCTATATCTTTATTTCCCTTTCCCCGACTCAGTCTGAAGAAAGGTCTCGATCTGAAACATCACCAATTCCTTTGCTCCAGAGATGCTGTCTGACCCGTTGAGTTACTCACGTTTTTTGTGTCTAACAATGGTTTCAAACATGGTTTACTCAATAGCTTAACGCAAGGAAAATATTCAGTGTCAAGGGATACCTGGATGATCAAGGAGTATTTTTAAGAAGGAACTGCAGATGCGGGAAAATTGAAGGTAGACAAAAGTGCTGGAGAAACTCAGTGGGTGCGGCAGCATCTATGGAGCGAAGGAAATAGTTTCGGATCTGAAGAAGGGTTTCGGCCCGAAACGTTGCCTATTTCCTTCGCTCCATAGATGCTGCCGCACCCGCTGAGTTTCTCCGGCACTTTTGTCTACCTTCGATTTTCCAGCACTTTTGTCTACCAAGGAGTATTTTTTGTTGTTTCTGGTTGTATGGCCCCTGTTTCTGCTCCATAGGAGAAGAACAGAACTCTTATTGTGCATATGCTCAAATCAAATATGCTTATTGTGAAAGTGCATATGTTCCTGAAAAGACACATGGAAGGAACAAAGAAAAGTGGATCATTCAAGACGGGCATGGAAGACCAGCAACAGAGGTACTAAGGTGAAACTTGGGATAGGGTAGGATGAAGACATCATTCACCTGCTATTATGGTATTGGCATGAGCTGTCAATGTTAAACAATCCACAGTGTGCCAACCTGTGACAAACTCAAACACAAAGCAGATACTTTAAAGAGTAATCCTTTAAACAGCAGGAAGGTGAACCACCTGAGAGTCAAGTACTGCAACCTTGTGGAGGGCTGGCCACTATCACAAAACCAGCCACAACTACAAGCCCACCCATGCCCAGGCCATGGGTCAAAAGCTGACGCAGTAGCAGAAAGTACCAGTCACAACTGTCTCAAAGCAGACCATGACTCCAGCCTCTAACATCACCCATGTAACTAGTATCATGTAGAGGGCAGTGTACAGGGCAAGAAAATTTTTTCTTCTCTGCAGGAAGAGATGACACACGACCCACAGTAGCAGCAGTAAACCAGCAGGGGGCACACAGATCCAATGGTCTACTACATTCCTGGAGGTCAGTGTGCTGAACAATATTGGAGCCACAGTCAGTTCCTGTGGGGAGCAATGTGGTTGAGACACTTGTGACCGATGACATCTCACAGCTAATCCTTCTCGCCTTCAAATTCCCTAGTATCCTATGTTATCTTTAAATAACATGTTAGCAGACTCTCCCACTTCCCTACCACACAATTATCCACAAAATTACTTGATACGTTCCTTTTTTTCAGGCGCACTCCAGTTGCTGATCAAAAAATCCCAAAGTTAAGGAGAACAAATGAAGAAATGTTGATAAGTTACTTCCTTTGTAGCTCAATTGTATATGTAAACGAGATCAGGTTATGAAAGAGTGAAAGTTCATTTTTATTTGCTCCCTTCTCGAAGAGAGAAATTTTCAAGCCAAACTCCCCTGATTAATAACACTCCAGCTGATATCAGAATTTACACAATATAGTTTTAAGTTAAAGCAGCTGAACAAGTTTAGGATGGTTTTTGAAATCCTTGCTATAAAGATTATAAATTCATGTCATTGGAGCAGAAGTAAGCCATTCGGCCCATCGAGTCTACTCCATGTTTCAATCATGACTGATCTATCTTTTCCTGCCTTCTTCCCATAACCCCTGACATCCTTACTAAACTTTTTCACACAAAGGGTGGTAGGTGTATGGAACAAGCTGCCAGATGAGGTAGTTAAGGCAGGGACTATCTCAACATTTAAGAACTAGTTAGACAGGTACATGGATCGGACAGGTTTGGAGGGATACGGACCAAATGCAGGCAGGTGAGACTAGCGTAGCTGGGACATGTTAGTCTGTGTGGGCAAGTTGGGCCGAAGGGCCTGTTTCCACACTGTAATTGACTATAATCAAGAATATGTTAATTCCTGCCTTAAAATACCCAATGCTGGCAGCATTTCTTTGCACCCACCTGCCTTTTTGCACGGTTTTGACATTCATATTATATTTTGCTGAATGGTATTTAACATATATAAATAAAACAACACATTGGACTATTACTCAGACTAGGCGCAGCCATTGACTCATCCCCTTAACCTGCCAACCCTGTGATCAGGAATAAAACAGAAATGTGTAACATTTGAAGAACATATTTGGCAAAGTTCTTCATGACTCTCCAACACAGCTGAGAACATCTCCAGGAATCTCGAAGGGCCAAATGGCTTCATCCTGCACCTATTTTCTATGAATATGCAGCCCTCATAAATATTCACAGGCAGAGCTAAATTATAAATAATCCTGTCAAAACTAGAAATGTCAACTGTTATATGTGGTTGAATGCCATTAATTACAGTGCCTTCCCAAGCAAAATGATACTTTTTTTTTGCAATGAAACCAATTAAAAATAAATGGTTGGCAAGGTATCTAATGTGCCTTGAATATCACTTTCAATTGGATTAATTCTTTTGCAAGCAAGAAATTCACTCTTCTTCAATAAAGACACTTTCGTTTACTTACGAAGAAATGTTAAAAATCTGCTTGATTTGCAGCAGAAATAGCTGGTTACAGGAAGAATTAACAGTTTATCTGAAGCCAACAGAGTTGGTAGTTATAATACTGAAGATAGACACAAAATGCTGGAGTAACTCAGCGGGACAGACAGCGTCTCTGGAGGGAAGGAATGGACGTTGTTTTGGGTCGAAGCAAGTTCTTCAGACTTGGTTACTCAGCTATAGGACATAGATATCATAAATGGCAAAAGCCTAGGTAAGCTATTATATTTTAAAAGATGGCATACTATATTTAAAGGGATCATTGCAATATTGAAATTGATTATGGAGACATAAAAGTGAGATGCTGCCTGTCCCGCTGAGTTACTCAAGCATTTTGTGTCTCGACGTAAAAGACTGCTGGAAATTGGAGCCAAAAGCAAACTGCTGGAGGAACTGTGCAGGTGTGGGCATAATGTGTGGAGGCAACGTTTCAGATTGAGATTGCATCACGGTGTAGACGGGAGATAACCAGTATGAAGAGGTGAGTGGGAGAGTTGAGGAGGGAGTTGGCAGGCGATAGGAGGAACCAAGTCAGGAGAGGGATGATGGGCAGATGGTGTCAGGTAGGAGGTGGAAGGAAGTCTGGAGATAGAGACTGAGGCTGGAAGGTGTTAAGAGGAGATTACAAAGGGCTGCAGATTCATCTGACTGATGCGAATCAGTCTAATGAAGGGCCCCAACCCGAAACGTCATATATCCAAGTTCTCCAGGGAGGCTTACTGACTCGCTGAGATATTCCAGCACTTTGTATCCTTTTTTGTAAACCAGCACCTTCAGTTCCAAGTTTCTAGTTATCCTGCCTGTATGTTATTGCAACGTGGAGGGAAAGCAAGGCACCTGGAGGGACATGGTCATCAGGAGAACATGCCCTGTAAATGTTTGTGGTCTGATGGTTTGATTGCAACTCATCCACGACTGCCCTTGAGAAATTGGTGATGGGAACAAAGCAGCCCTTGCAGTGAAATGCCCCCAAGGTGGTGTTAGGCAAGAAGCCTATGATTTAGACCCAGCATTGATCTATGCTAAAGTCAGGAAGGCATGTGCCTTGAAGGAGAATTTACAGCTTGCAGCTTTCCCATGTACCTGCTACTGTTATCCAAATATGATAGAAATCATCGTTTCAGCATGAATGTTAAATAAATCCTCACAATGACTACAGTGTAAATTGTAGGTGGCACACACTGAAGCCGTACACTGACAATGAGCATATACAAACTGTGGACTCAATGATTCAATGGTACTTTATTGTCATGTGTATCTAAGTGCAGTGAAATTCTATATGCATGCAGTATAGTGACAATCCCACTGTACATTAGGCACAATCATACTAAGTACCAGAGTGTAAGATAGTGGACCACACTGTGTCAGTGCACGAGTCACCATGTTTCAGGCACCATCTTGTACCCTTCAAGTCCGGAATATTTAAAAAATGTTCGTCTGAACTTGGCCACGAAGGCCCCTGGTCCAATTGTGGGTCTGGGGTGAGGGTTGCAGTGGTCGTCCTGGCCCGGCGATGTGCCGATGTCCTCTATGTTCTCCGCTGCTTCTCGCCGCTGCAGGCTGCGTCCGTTCCACGCACTTGGCCACTTGGAGTGGCGCCTGATCTACTGGAGCCCCAGGCTGCAGCGGGGCCCCCAGCGGCCAACTCGAGGCCTCGACATCAGCCGCCCCTCACCTCCGACGACCATTGCTCGGCCTCCATGCCCCGGGGCACCTCCCGTACGCAACACAGACGCCTCTAAGTGAGGGGGACGCAAGCCCCCAGCCTGTCCACTGGCTTCGTTCACTTCTGCCCAACACCGGCACCATCTTGAAGACTTCTCATTATTCTGGTGTTCTATATTATTATATCCATCTCCTCCCAAGCCTTATGTCGGAAGGAACTGCAGATGCTGGTTTAAACTGAAGATAGACACAAAATGCTAAGAGTAACTTAGCGGGTCAGGCAGCATCTCGGGAGAGAAGAAATGGGTGACGTTTTGGGTCGAGGCACTGAAGATGGGTCACCCATTCCTTCTCTCCAGAGAGGCTGCCTGTCCTGCTGAGTTACTCCAGCATTTTGTGTCTATCCTCCTTATCATTTCTGCAAACCAAAACTAACTTCTTTCCCTTTCACAATTCAGACAGTGCGTCTTCAACCTGATACGTTAACTCTGTTTTCCTTTCCACAGATATGGTCTGAGTGTCTCCAGTATTTTCCACTGAGTTTAGTGAATGCCAACACTGCAGCGATGGAAGCACCCAAACCATTCACACTGCAGTCTAGAGTACATACTATGCTCACACTGCCCATTTCAGAGACTAAACGGTTTAACACGGGCAAATTCAGATTGCCCACTGCTCTTGCCTGCTGAGTTCAGACAAGCTGAGAACTGACCTTGCCAAGTTCAGACAATGCATAGTGCGAACATTTGTGAGTTCAGACAATGCATAACACTGGCATTTTTGAGTACAGAGTATGTATTATGCTCCCACTGCTGAACTCAAGAGAAGGCAAGGTTAAAACAATGCGCTGGTGTCCGAAACTAATACACCGATAGTCCAGATCATAAAGCTGCCAAATTGAACGTACCAAAGGGGACGAGAGGAAGTAGTGATCCATTTCAGATTGTGTTACTCTCAATTTTTCTTTCTGCTGTCTTCTCACAGTCTACATTAGGCCACTCTTTGTATCATTATCTCCTTGATTTGGTCAGTCCATAAAAATGGAACAATCTTCTCGCCACAGATTCTGTTGAAAGATCATCCCTAAAACATAATGCCATCGTTTTGTCTTCCTGATTGTTCAGGGATCAAATGAGTGTTCTCACAATTCATTAAAGGAAAAATCTGTGTTAGATTGATTGACAGATACAGTTTGGAAACAGGCCTCTCTGCCTATCGAGTCCACATCACCATCGAGCACCTGTTCACACTAGTTCCATGTCATCACACTTTTGTACCTGCTCCTTACACACGAGGGACAGTTTACAGAGGCCAATTAACCTACAAACCTGTACGACTTTGAGATGTGGGAGGAAACCGGAGCACCCGGAGGAAACCCACACAGACACAGGGAGAACATGCAAGCTCCACACAAACAGCACCCGAGGTCAGGATCGAACCCATATCTCTGACACAGCGAGGTGGCATCTCTACCAATTGCACCACTGTGCTGCAGTCACAGAAATACATAGCAATTGAGAAATTGGCAACATATTATATGATTTAGGGACAATAAATCTGACACTGATAAGACAAAACAGATAGTGAAATAAGAAGTGAGAGATGCAGTTTGCTAAGGGATCAATGGGTTAAATGAGTCAACAATATTGGAGAAAGTGAAGTTATCCACTTTGGTAAGGCGAGTTCATTATGTGTTAAGATGAATGTGTTAAGATGATAAGCAATTACTAAAACAGGTGTATAAATGGATCTAGTTCATTAGGGATATTAGTAGGGGCAGCACGGTGGCACAGCGGTAGAGTTGCTGCCTTACAACCCTAGAGACCAGGGTTCGATCCTGACTATGGGTGCTGTCTGTGGGGAGTTTATACGTTCTCCCTGTGGTTTACTCCAGGTGTTCCAGTTTCCCCCCACATTCCAAAGACGTACTGATACGTAGGTTAATTGGCTTCTGTAAATTGTCCCTAGTGTGTGAGGTAGAATGAATGTACAGTGAACTGTGGTTGGCACGGATTCAGTGGGTCGAAGGGCTTGTTTCCTCGCTGTATCTCCAAACCCAAACTAAAAGTAGAACAAGAAGTAAGGAAAGCGGGCGGTATGTTGGCCTTTATAACAAAGATGTTTGGAATGTAAACATAATGCTGAGATTGTAAATGGTGTCGCTAAGACCAGAACTGGAATGCAGTGTGCAGCTTTTGCCTGTGTGTTTGGAGAAGGATATGCTTTGGATGGATTCACTACAGTGCAGATTTACTACACTGTTTGTGGGATGAGAGATTATCCAATGTTGGGTCATAAGAAATAATAGTCTAGATTCAGTTGTGTTCACCATAGTGACAGCGAAGAGGAGGATGACTGAACTTTGGTGCCTTCCCTCACAGTGGGAAACTTTAATTGGGGATGTTTATGTTAAAGTCTATCGTGTGCTGTGTTCTTTTTTATTCATATGGCTGTATGGTGACCCCAAATTTCACTGTACCAATTGGTGCATGTGACAATAAATGGCTCTTGAATCTTGAATTTGTTGAACCTTGAATGTCATCGAGTCATACAGGTACGATGTTGAGCGGCTGGTCCTTTCTGTTGAACTGCTTAGACCTGGGTGCATGGTCTCTGTATAAGACATGGGCTCTTTAACACTGGGATGAGGCCAACCTCTTTAGAGTCACAGAGCTGTACAGTACAGCTCCTGCATTAAACATTATTCCCTCTATCATGTATCTGTACACTGTGGACGGCTCGAATGTAATCATGTATCGTCTTCCCCCTCACTGGTGAGCACTCAACAAAAGCTTTTCACTGTACCTCGGTACACGTGACAATAAACTAAGCTCAAACTCATAAACAGGCCCTTCGATCGTATTTATGCCTGGTGATGGATGGAATTCCTTCGGCGAATTTTCAATATCATTTCCATCAATGTTTGCCAGCCAGGTTAAACATAGTCGTCTGAAGATGGGTCCCAACCTAAAACCTTGCCTATCATGTCCTCCAACAATGCTGCCTGACCCGCTAAGTTACTCCAGCACTTTGTGCTTTGCTAAACATAATATTCTGTGTGTTTAATAGTTTGGTCTGAATTCATTTGTCGTCTAAAACACTTATATCTCTAAAACACAGAGGAAGGTTTCAGTATTCATAATGCCAGGATAAACCCTTTAATGCAATTTTTTATTTACTGCTTCTCCTGGTCTCTGATCCCTGATGCGACAATTGCAACTTCCGACTAAATGGCTTTGGATTAAAAATAATCTTCTCGTTTTTGTACTACTCCAGAATGAGACACCTTTGGCAGTCTGCTGGACTAACACATTACCCAGCAGGAGAGAGGTTTTGAGATCCTGATCCGGGGGTCACGACCTGAAACGTCAACAACTCCTTTCCCCACAGATGCTGCACGACCTTCTGTGTCCACCAGTTTGTTTTCTGCTCCAGATTCCAGCAACTGCAGCCTAATATTACCTCAGCAATGGAACACTGCGAACCACCTCTCGCACCAGCGTGGACTTGTTTTCTAATTGTGTTTGCGCTAATGTCTTGTTTTTCACACTTTTTTCTTTTCACTCTCTTGTAGAATTTATGTGTCATTTATGTATTGTGTGTACTGTCTGAGCCTATTTGCTCGCGATGCAGCTGCAAGCAAGATTTTTGTTGGACGTACCTCACCGCACATGTGCATATGACAATTACTGCTCCATTGTGTCTGCAGATCTTAGATAGGATATCATCTCTATAGCAGTTTTCTGTATCTGCGCATTTTCAATTTGATTCTGCACGTCAAAAATATGATGGAGTCATACTGCACGGAAACAGGTCCTTCAGCCCAACCTGTCTATGCTGATCAAGATGCCCCATCTACGCTAGTCCCATTTGGCCACATTTGGCCCATATCCCTCTACGCCTTTCCAAGACACAAGACATGAGTCTGCCCAAGTGAATTTTAATTGCTGGTATAGTATCTGCCTCAGCCACCTCCTCTGGCAGTTCGTTCCGTACACCCACCACCCTCCGAGTGAAAAAGTTGCCCGTCCGGTTCATATTAAATCATGTCCTTCTCACCTGTTCACATCTGTTCCCTTGTTTTTAAGTCCCCTACCCAGACCATGTGGAGAAACATTACATTCTCTGTGCTTATTTGTAAGCTGCCAGGCCTAGTAGTCTCCGTACCTCAACCCAATACATTGTCGGATCTCCCCCGGGACAATGACGAAAATGGTTCTCTGTATGAGGTGGAAATCTCCTGTGTTCAATCCACCTAAACTTTCAATGGTTATTTGTCTTTCTCATTAATCAGTCTGAAGAAGGGTCCCGACTCGAAACGTCATCTGTACATTCCCTCCACAGATGCTGCCTGACCCGTTGAGTTTGTCCATCTCTGTCCTTTGCTCAAGATTCCAGCATCTGCAGTTCCTTCTGAGATCTATTAACCATTGATTAATGGATATTTGACCACAGGAATTGGTCACAGTTTTAAATGATCCTAATTTACTTTGTTTTTCCACATGAATACGAGGAAAACTCACCCAACTAAAAGCAAATGGGCGGCACAGCTGACAGAGCTGCTGCCTCAAAGCACCAGAGACCTGGGTTCAATCCTGACCCATGGTGTTGTATGTGTGGAATTTGTGTATTCTCCCTGTGATCACGCGGGTTTCTTCCGTATGCCCCGATATCCTCCCACATCCCAAAGACGGGTGATAGATGGCCAGCATGGACTCGGTGGGCTGAAGGGCCTCATTCCATGCTGTCTCTTTCAATCAAACAATCAATCGAATGAGCATGACTGATAGAGTCTACATCAAATGAAACATGCAACAATTTAATTCTGACTTAAGCACTCAAACATTTAAATTAGTGTTAAATCAATCATGTGGAAGATTAGGTTTTACTGTAATAACCAAGCACTAAAATATTCACATTTGTACTCTGAAACATAGCAACAGGTCACACCTTAAGTACTCACTGTTTTTGATAAAGATGCTCATTAATTAAATCAATATATATATATAGAACATAAACCGAGTACAAGTTTCTTGAAATCACATTAGATGAATTATATAAAGTGCAATGAAAGCTGTGCAAATGAAAGAGTCAAAGGGAGCATTGATAGAGTGAGCAGAACTTCCAGAAGTTACGCTTAGATTAATATCTTCTGACATGTTGGGCAATTCTGTGTAGGCATCTAAACTGATGCAATAATCAGGATTAACACAGGTGTCCAGTTCAGTGATATAGTTCTCTATGTCACTAACAGGTTCACAATTCTGCCCTGCATAGCACTGGCAAGCAAAGTTTTCTGCAAAGAAGATTATATCTTCAAAGGAGGCTAGTCCTATGACTACGTATTCTTTGTGAGTTCTCCTGATTCTGAAGCTCGTGGGGTTCAAGTGCAGATAATGAGCTGAGTCCCACTCCTTTCGCACACAACGGCCTTTGTTGCCACACAGAATTCTACTGCATAGCCTCGCTGCAGAAGTCACGTTTACAATGTAAGGATTCAAGACGTCCTTCACATAGTTGCCAGCCTTCAAACACACGAGCTGCAAGACACAACCACAAAAGGTTTCTCCCGCGCTTAATAATAATAATAATAATAAATTTTATTTATGGGCACCTTTCAAGAGTCTCAAGGACACCTTACAAAAATTGAGCATGTAGAGGAAAAACATGTAAGGGGAATGAAATAAATAGTAGAGACATGATTGGTACACAAAGTAAAGACAGAATTCAATACAAAACACAGTATGAGGCAATTAATGCACAGATGAAAAGGGACGGGGACATGGGGCTAAGGATAGGCAGAGGTGAAGAGATGGGTCTTGAGGCGGGACTGGAAGATGGTGAGGGACACGGAATTGCGGATCAGTTGGGGGAGGGAGTTCCAGAGCCTGGGAGCTGCCCTGGAGAAGGCTCTGTCCCCAAAACTACGGAGGTTGGACTTGTGGATGGAGAGGAGACCGGCTGATGTGGATCTGAGGGACCGTGAGGGTTGGTAGGGGGAGAGGAGGTCAGTGAGATATGGGGGGGCCAGATGGTGGAGGGCTTTGTAGGTGAGGACCAGGATTTTGTAGGTGATCCGGTGGGAGATGGGAAGCCAGTGAAGTTTTTTGAGGACTGGAGTGATGTGATGCCAGGATTTGGTGTGGGTGATGTCGGGCGGCTGCGTTCTGGACCAGTTGGAGTCGGTTGATGTAGGTGGAGCTGATGCCAAGGAGAAGTGAGTTGCAATAATCCAGTCGGGAGGAGATGAAGGCATGGATGAGTCTTTCAGCAGCAGGCGGTGTGAGAGAGGGTCTGAGTTTGGCGATTTTGCGGAGATGAAAGAAGGAGGTTTTAATGACATGGCGGATGTGAGGCTCAAGGGAGAGGGTGGAATCAAAGATCACGCCAAGGTTGCGGGCCTGGGGAGATGGGGAGACAGTGGTGCCGTCGATGGTGAGAGTGGGGTTATTGATTTTGCTGAGTGTGGCTTTGGAGCCTATGAGGAGGAATTCTGTCTTATCGCTGTTGAGTTTGAGGAAATTATGTTGCATCCAGGTTTTTATAGCTGACAAACAGGAGTTGATATGGGAGAGGGGGGGGGGGGGGGGTTGTGGGGGGATTTGGTGCCAAGGTAAATGTCGGACCATTGACATGTAACACAAGCAATAAAAGAGGCAGAAGAACTATGTTTATTGTGAAGGGGGAACGATTTAATGAGAATCTGAGGGGTAACTTTTTCGCACGAAGCGTGGTGGGTGGAGGGTACGAGCTGCCAGAGAAGGTAGATGAGGCAGGGACTATTGCAACGTTTAAGAAACAGTTAAACAGGTACATGGATAGGACAGATTTAGAGGGATATGGGACTAATGCAGATGGAGCATGTTGGGCAGTGTGGGCCGTTTGGGATGAAGGGGCAGTTTCCACGCTGTATAACTATGACTCAAGTATCATAAATCCTTCAGCGAAGTTATCCCATTGTGAGATGATCAATTCTAATTGGATAAAATATTAACTTTTTTAAGTTAGCCATTAATTCGCTGATACAGATTGTTTTCGAATATGCTAAAACATGCAATTTAATAATTTCACCAATGACATATTTGTATATTTTAAATAACACGTAAATCAAATTATTTCTGCCCTTTATACTAATGGCATGAATGTTGTAACACACACACACATATAGAAATAGACCTTCATAATGAATGCAAGCCTAGATTCAGTGAGGCTTGGTAGATGCTTATCTGGCCTGGTTCAAGCTGTGGAGTCTGGAACTTGGAGCCCCCTACAAGCAGCTCTGCCTCAAAATAGTCTTCACTGCCTTGTTTTCAGTCTACATCAAGCTCCCCACTACCACACCTCAGCCTACGCAACAACTGCCCACCATTCTTTCACTATTCTATTCCCTATCTGTCAATAATGACTTGACACCGACCTCCAAGAGGATGTGATTCCCCACACCCCCGACCATATAATGAAGCCAAGCTGACCCTCAAGATCCTGTTCCCCATCCTGCCCCTACCATTTGGCCCAATAGTCTATTTTCATCAGGAGGTCCCTACTGGCAGTTCCTGTGCTCTCCTCACGACGATAGAGTAGGTTGCAAGAGACATGGCATAATTCGTGGACACTTGCTTCGTTTTATTCCACCTACTAAGGAGACTGAGGAAAGTCAGCATGTCTCCAATTACTTTTACAAACTTCTGTGCAAATAGGCATCATAGAAAGCATACTCTTAGGTTGCATCATGACTTAAATTTGGAACAGCTCAGCCCGAGACCTTAAGAAATTATAGAGTTGTAGACGTCGTCCAGTCCATCACACAGACCAAATTCCAAACTGTTGTCTTCATCAATGCTGCCTCGAAAAAACAGCCAACATAATCAAAGAGTTGTCCCACCCCGGTTATTTCTACTTCTCCCTGCTCCCGTTGGGACAAACGTACAGAAGCTTGTAAGCGCTCAGCATCAGACTCATGAACAACCTGAGTTGGATGATCAGCCATGATCATATTGAATGGCGGTGCAGGCTCGAAGGGCCGAATGGCCTACTCCTGCACCTATTTTCTATGTTTCTATGTCTATGTTTCTAACCTCTTCCCCTCTTATCAGGCTTCTGAATGGTCCTTCCATAAGCTAAGGTACTGCCCAATTCACCTCTATCTTTCTTTGGAACTGATGCGCTACAATGCTCAGAACTATATTCTGCACTCTGTGTCTTCCCCTTTGCTCTACCTATTGTACTTGAGTGACTATTGTATTTATTTACATTATTTAATCCGTTTGGATAGCATGCAAAACAGCTTTTCACTGTACCTCGGTACAGCTGATGAACAATTGCACACTGTGGCATGATGTCCAGCCCAAAAAGGCGTCAGGCTTTGTTTAGTACTGATTTCCTGACCTCAAATACTTGGCATAAGGGAATGTGATCATATTTAATAGACACCAATAAATAATTGTATCTACATTCTGATCAGATGTAAATAATATACCAAAGGCACAATACAGTCAGATCCAAATGTGCAGAAAGCTAAGATGACGACGGTATGTTTGTAAAACATCTTTAGTTTGGAGATGCAGCGCAGAAACAGGCCCTTCAGCTCACCGAGTCCGCACTGACCAAACCCAAACCAATTAGGAGCAGACGAGGGCATTCGATCCAATTTGTGATCCCAGCTACAAAGACAGACGTGTACAGCAATTCGTTCTTCCCCCGCACAATTAAAGCATGGAATAATCTCCACCCAACTATAGTTACCCAACCAGATGCAACTAAATTTAAAGTAGCTCTTTCTTCCCAATAACCCTTTCTGGCTTAAGCCCTCCCTTCACCACCTCCAGTTTAAATTCCATTTGGAATATTTTGGAGGACCAAGAAACCAAGAAGAACCAGCGATCCTCGCACATCAACACTACCCTACACACACTAGGGACAATTTTATACCAAGCCAATTAACCTACAAACCTGGACATCTTTGGAGTGTGGGAGGAAACCGAAGATCTCAGAAAACCCACGCAGGTCACAGGAGAACAAATTCAGTACAGACAGTATAGTCAGGATCGAACCCGGGTCACTGGCGCTGTTGGCAGTAACACTGCATCGCCATGCCACCCTGGAGAGTAAATTTTGGGTTTATTTCTTGGAGTGTAGACAATGGATTGAATTGCCATATCAATGGGCTAAAAACAGGATATGTTTAAGTAAAGGTTATTAGAATAGGAAAATTAGCACCTGTTACTGTTTCTGTCTTCTAAACTGTCCACTCATCTGGTTTCATCAGAACTAGCAGGTATGAACAATGGTTCTTAAACCATAGATTTTAGTCCCTCGATATCTAAAATGAATGATGTATCCCCATTATAAAGATACTGACTGGCCCCATACTGACTTTGTAAAGATAGTCTCCTCTTTTATGAACTGTGAAAAGAATTCATGCGGTCATGTGCAATAGCTGCAAATCTTGTCCACAACCACCACATCAGTACATTTTGCCATTGATTATCACCGACTGGTGATTCAGAACAGGACGAAGAATTCAACCTGTTCAGTCTGAAGACGGGCCCCGACCCAAAACGTCACCAATCCCTTCTATCCAGAGATGCTGCCTATCCCGCTGTTACTCTATCATTTTATGTCTATCTTCGGTGTGAACTAGTTTCTGCAGTTCCGTCCTACACAATTCAACCTGTTCAAAGTATTTCACATTGCGAGCCCAGGAAAGTTTAGGCCAAATACAACATGCCTAATGGCGGTTTAACAGAAGCCAGTGCAGTGTGTCAAGAAATAACACCATTAAAGCTTGTGTAACTCAGTACCACCTGTACTAGCTACTGCATTAACTCAGTCGGGAACTGGCCCAAACCCAAATGACTGTAATTGCCAACGATGTCCATCTCAAAAAATGAGTAAACTTCAAACATACTTACCTTTGTTTCAGTCATATTTAAACTGCCCCATAGAACAAACCCAGCTGCTCCCAGAGCAGCACTTTCACCAATAGTGTGGAGAAGATCAGTCTGAAGGAAGAGTTTGATAAAAGTGTTACATTTTAAGTTGCACACAAAATGAAATGCACCAAGGCAAATTCCTTGTATGTGTACATACTTGGCCAATAAACTTATTCATTCATTCATTCATTCTTATGAAAATATTTTTTGTTCTATTCTTTCTGCATTTTGTAACCCGCGACACATGAATCCATTTGCAAAGCATTTTAAAACAGGACAACTCAAGGCGCTTTGGCAAGAACATTACCAAATATTTAAATCAACCATTCAATGCCATGATACTTTATTGTCACATGTACCTAGGTAGCGTGAACTGGTGTTTTGCACACAACCCAGCAGACCTCACCTGGGCAGTACACAAGGGAGGATGTGTTGGATCTGGAGAGGGTCCAGAGGTGGTTTACAAGAATGATTCCAGGAATTAGTGGGTTAGCATATGATGAGCGCTTGACAGCACTGGGCCTCTACTAGGACGTTGAGGGGGTGAGATGTCTTCTGTAAGACCGTTGTGACTAGCACAATGAATAAATGTCCGACATCTTGTAAGATGGATTTAATCTGCACAACCAGGAAACTTCTAGAAGGTCATCTGACCTCAGTCACGAGGCACAGGCACATTTGCCAGCTCCAGCTTTTGGCCACAAGGGGCACTGGCATTTATATTACATATACATCACATTTCCCCCTTCACTTTAATTACATCACATCCCTCCCTTCAACGTTGGGGTCAAAACTAATAACGAACCTTTAATCAATTTAATGTGGATAAAGTACCACAAATAACACAGTGCTCTTCATACTACAAAATTATAAAATAATTGCCCAACAATTTTACATAACAAGTCGAGTTGGGGGTTGTGACAATCGGCTACTTCTCGTGCAAGTCGTATTTCCAACTCATTCTGTGTCGTATTTCTGTTGTGTGTGAGTGTGGCTTGGCACGCTTTGAGCCGGTTCCCCCACCACAGAACCTTGTGATGCGGCCTGTGATAGATGTAATTAAAGTGAAGGGGGAGATGTGATGTATATGTAATATAAATGCCAGTGCCCCTTGAGGCCAAAAGCTGAAGCTAGCAAATGTGCCTGTGCCTCGTGACTGAGGTCAGGTGACCTTCTAGAAGTTTCCTGGTTGTGCAGATTAAATCCTTCTTACAAGATGTCGGACGTGTATTCATTGTGCTAGTCACAATGGTCTTACAGAAGACATCCCAAGGGGGACCTCATTGAAACTTACAGAATAATGAAAGACATAGATAGAGTGGATGTGGAAAGGATGGGAGAGTCTAGCACCAGAGGTCATAGCCTCAGAATTAAAGGGCGCTCTTTTAGAAAGGAGGTGGCAATAGACAATAGACAATAGGTGCAGGAGGTGCAATAGGTGCAGGAGTAGGCCATTTGGCCCTTCAAGCCATTCAATGTGATCATGGCTGATCATCCATAATCAGTACCCCGTTCCTGCCTTCTCCTTATATCCCCTGACTCCACTATCTTTAAGAGCCCTATCTAGCCCTCTCTTGAAATTATCTGGAGAACCAGCCTCCACCTCCCTCTGAGGCAGAGAATTCCACACTCACAACTCTCTGTGTGAAGAAGTGTTTCCTCGTCTCTGTTCTAAATGGCTTACCTCTTATTCTTAAACTGTGGCCCCTGGTTTTGGATTCTCCCAACATCGGGAACATCTTTCCTGCCTCTAGCATTTCCAAATCCTTAATCTATATAATTAAAAGTATCATCTTGACCACTTCCTGTCTGCGTTGTATATTGATTTTAGAAAAAACGCTACCCTATATCGCTGTGATTTTTGGCCAGCCTACTCACAGTCCTCCTCTTCTGAGCCAGCCCCGAGGGTATTTCCCATCGATGAAAAATAAAAAAGTTATGAGTGTTTAAAAAAACCTGGTGATCAGCTGATTGGTCCTCTTGCCTGTCAATCACTGCGATTAAGGTAACGTCCCTTCGTGGGGGGAGCAAGGACTATAAAACCCTGGATGCCTGGACGCGAGTCAGTCACTCTGCAAGATCGCGAGGGAGAGGCCACGACTGTCATTCTAAGCTGTGAATCAGCTGACTGTCATTCTAAGCTGTGAATCAACAATGTACTTGCAATAAATGATTTGTTAGCCCTTAATGACAATGCCATGAATTGTTCCGCCTGCTGTCCTGCCTGTTCTTGAAAGTGCAATGCTTAATTGGAAATGAAATGACAATGCCATGAGTTGTTTGGCCTGCTGCCCTGCCTGTGCTTGAAACTGCAATGCTTTATTAGGTCCGACTGTGTTTGGAAGGAATAAATGCTTTATTAGGTCCGACTGTGTTTGGAAGGAATAAATCCTTTATTAGGTCTGACTGTGTTTAGTCCAAAAGTCCTGCTCATTGCGTGACTTCCGTTTAGTGGACAGGTCGCGCTGATTGCGCAATTTCCGGTGAGTGCAAAGGTCGCGCTGATTGTGTAATTTCCGGTAAGTGCAGAAGTCACACTGATTGCTGAACAGCCGCTGACTGCGGAAGCCCCACAGTTAATCTACTCAGCCGTGTGAGTAGATTCAAGAAAGTTTACTCATATATATTGTGTGTGTTTGTATGTGTGTGTGTCTATGTGTGTCTGTGTGAGTGTATGTCTGTGTATGTGTGAGTCTGTGTGAGTGAGTGTGAGTGTGAGTGTGAGTGTGAGTGTGTGTGTGTGTGTGTGTGTGTGTGTGTGTGTGTGTGTGTTGGAGGATGTGTGTATAAGTCTGTGTGTGTGTGTGTGAGAGTGTGTATATTGGAATTGGTGGAGAGGTGGAATATTGCATTGGGGGACCAGCCCTCCCATGTGAAGCTGGGACACAACGGGTCCCACTTAGTCTAGTAATCTTATATGTTTCAATGAGGAGGAACTTCTTTAGTCAGAGAGTAGTTAATCTGTGGAACTCATTGCCACAGAGGGCTGTGGAGGACAAGTCATTGTGTGTTTCTAAGGCAGAGATAGACAAATTCTTGATTAGAACGGGTGTCAAGGATTATGAGGAGAAGGCAGGAAAATGAGATTAGGAGGCTGAGATCAGCCATGATTGAATGGTGGAGTAGACTCGATGGCCTGAATGACCTAATTCTACTCCTATAACTTGTGAACAAGTGTCACCACGTTTCTGGCACTGACAAAGTTACCAGGTCCACCGAACAGTTCCATCTTCTGCCCGCCATCACACATGGCAGCAGCCCCTTCCCCGCCGGGACCCTCCTTTGTTCTCGGCAGCCCCCCCCCCCCCTCCCCCGACGGGTAGCTCTTGACAGAAATCCATACAAGGAAACACAGAGACCAATGATCAAAGGTTTGGTCAAACAGTTGGTTTTAAGAAGTGTTTAAATAGACCAAAGAATGATGGGGAGTTTAGGATGGTGTAGAATTCCAGAGCTTTGGGATTCAGCAGCTGAAGTTCATGACTGCGTCATTGACAGTCGTAAGTCTGGGAATGAATGAGACCAGCTGGGATGTCCCGACCTGAAACGTCACCTATCCATTTCCTCCAACATTGCTGCCTGACCTGCTGAGTTATCCCAGCACTTTGTGTTTTGCAGCTGGATATCTTGGAAGGTTTTCGGGCCAAAGGGCATTACAGAGACCAGTATGGGTGATCTTGGAAAAGGACCATTTTTAAATTGAACTGTTATGGAAGTGAAAACAGAGCCAATTAGCAACGAAACCAGCATCATAAGTAACAATTTCATACAGTTACAGTTGTTATACTAACATTAATGTTTAACCCATTAGTTACATTAGTGACCACACTGGCCACTTTCAACCTAATTTCACCTCTAGATGGAATGGACGCAGAGATTAACACTCAAATTAGGGCAAGATGGAATTCATTGCCACAGAAGGCTGTGGAGGCCAAGTTAATGGATATTTAAGGCGGAGATTGACAGATTCTTGATTAGTAAGCAATCATGTGGTTGTGGGGATAAGGCAGGAGACTGGGGTTAAGAGGAGAAAATAGATCAGCCACGTTTGAATGGCAGAGTTGACTTGATAGGCCAAATAGTCTAATTCTCTCCTGGAACGTGAAGATTGTGAACGGTTTTGTTCACTTGGTCAGTAGGGGGGATTGGCTTTGGTTTGAGACTGAGGGAATTGGCTTTGGTTTTGGCCTTAGCTTTGGTTTCCCCAATATTTAGTTGAAGGAAATTACTGTTCAATTGGCACATAATGCATTTTAGTTGCCAAGTCCATGAAGTTGGGAATCCTGTGGTTCCTGTGGCGGATGTTGGACTAAAGGCAAGAAGAACCAGGAGGGGGGGGGTCTTACCATCCACGCCCTCGAGGTTGGCTGCAGAAGGCGCCCCCTGGGGAACAAGGGCTAAAGAAGGCCAGGGGTGGAGTGGGACAACTGTTTGCGGAACGACCGGATGGAGGCTTGTTTGTTTTCACGTGGATGGATGTTTTCAAGAGAGAGTTCGATTTAGCTCTTAGGGCTAACGGAATCGTGGGATATGGGGAGAAAGCAGGAACAGGGTATTGATTTTGGATGATCAGCCATGATCATATTGAATGGCGGTGCTGGCGCAAAGGGCCAAATGGCCTACTCCTGCACCCATTTTCTATGTTTCTATGAAGCGTTGGCTGCAAGAGGTCTTTGTGGGACTGGGCCTGTTGCGCTTACGTACGAGGATAGTCTCGGGAGTGAGCTGAATGCAAAAAAAATAATAATTGTATTTCACTGTACCTGGTACCTGGTGATGATAAAGAAACCACAAATATTTGCCGCTTTTCAAAAGCCTGTTTTATATTACCTCAGACAGATATTCTGTGGGAGAATCAGTGAACACCGGGCGGGTGTACACGTACACAGGCGGAGAGTATTCCTGAGTCGAAAGCAAGGATACCCGCATTGCTTCCTGGACACGGTGGCGCACAAACTTAGCCGCAGCGTCTGAATCTCGGAGCACACTCTGCAGGTAAATGGATGGATAGAGGGCTGTGCTTTCATTCCAAAGCCAGAGTAGCTCATCGTTTCTCGATTCCTCAATATCGGGGCATCTCCCCGTGTAGTTAACCAACGAATCCTTGTAGTTGTAATTGTAACACTCTGGATACAAGTAATATCCCCACAAGTGATTGGGTCTTAATACCTTACCCATCTTTAAAGTTATTAGCATTAACGTTTTGGCGTGTTCTTCAAACTCACTCTTTGCAATCTCAATGCAATCTTTCATGTTCATGGAATCATTTTTCTGCATAACCAGTTCGACAGATTTTCTCCTGTAGATATCTTTCTGGTCCCAATTTCTTATCCACTGCGGTCTCCAGTTTTCCCAGTTAAGGACGGCGAACCCAGGAATCCCATATGCAGGAATGTAGTACTGAAAGTCCACTGTCGTCTTCGCTACGTGAAGCTCCAAGGACGCTAGCTGAGGTAGGCCGCCATTAAATGCTTCTTCAGTTAGCTCATCGTAATAGGGGTAATACCCAAGTCTGTTGTGGTAGAATATCGTGATGGATTGACCTGTGGCGGTTTCGAGAGGACTACCGATTACCTCAAACAAGCTCAAATCTACTGTGACCCCAAATTTGTTCTCACACAATTCAGTGGGTGCATTCCACAGAGCCATAAAAGGGGAGTTTCCTGTCATGGGATTCACAGTTTGATGCAACGGCTGACTGAGACAGTTGGAAGCAAGTAGTGCAAACTGGATCATTGCCACAGAGAGAGGGTGACTGCGGCTACCATTCCAGCTATGGAGTCTCATTATTAGTCTAAGGGAAACAAAAGATTTTCATTGTTAAGTCATGATTGAAGCAAGTCGTTCTACCTTCCTCAGTTATTATCTCTGAAGGCACGTGGAAACCATATGAATCTAATGATGGCATAACTCATCGGTTAGACAGGGGATATCACAACGTTAGATAATGTGTAGGAAGGAACTGGGGATGCTGGTTTAAACCGGAGACAGACACAAAATGCTGGAGTAACTCAGCGGGACGGACAGCATCTCTGGATAGAAGAAATGAATGGCATTCGGGTCACTCTTCCCAAACCCTTGTTAAAATCACCCAAGGTGTTATAAAACCAATTTTTGAATTAGTACGTGAGAAACATAGGTGCAGGAGTAGGCCTTTCGGTCCTTCGGGCCAGCATTGCTATTTACTGTGATCATGGCTGATCATCCACAATCAGTTCCTGCCTTCTCCCCATATCCCTCGACTCCATTATCTTTAAGAGCCCTATTTAACTCTCTCTTGAAAGCATCCAGAGATTTGATCTCCACTGCCTTCTGAGGCAGAGAATTCCACAGATTCACAGCTCTCTGGGAGAAAAGGTCAGAGATGCTGCCTGTCCCACTGATTTACTCCAACATTTTGTGTCTCACAACTCTAGAAAAGTTCATGTCATCGGAGCAGAACTAGTCCATTCGGGCCATCAAGTCGCTTTTCACTGTAATAAAACTTCAACAACAAAACTTTCACTGTAACAAAAGCTTTTCACTGTACCTCGGTCCACGTGACAATGAACTATACTGAACTTAGTCTAAACCGCCATTCTGTTATTTGTTTTTAAATCTCTGAATGGGCTCGCCCCGCCTTACCTCCCTGAGCTGCTCCACCCATACGCTCCTGGAGGTACCGAGGTCTAAGCGGAAGCTCAGAGGGGATAGAGCCTTCTCTGTTGCTGCTCCGGCACTCTGGAACGCTCTGCCGTTGCACGTCAGACAGGCCCCCTCACTGTCCATCTTCAAAGCCAGTGTTAAAACACATTTATACTCCCTGGCTTTTGACCATGCATGAGACTTTGCTCCTGTTTTTAGTGTTTTTAATATTTCTTTATTTTGAATATCTTTACTTACTCCATCTTTTAATTGTTATTATTGGTGTGTATTAACTTTTTTGTCAATGATTAGTGATGTACAGCACTTTGTTGCAACTATGATTGTTTTTAAAATGCTCTATAAATAAAATTATTATTATTATTATTATAGATCTATGACAAAAGATCACTGACTCGAAATCTTAACTATTTCTCTCTCCACAGATACAGCCTGACCTGCAGAGCATTTCCCGGCATTTTCCATTTCTATTCTGAATTTATGAAACTATTTGGAGGATAATCAGCTGATCAATTTACCATTTTAATACATTTGCCATTTTAAGCTACTTTTTTTAAATGTGAAGTGTGAGAGACAATTATTTGTTCATGTGTATAAATGCCTTTGGTTTTGCAGAATTCCAGTCAAGCCTTAACCATGTAGAGGCACCTACTGCATGGGGTCTTGGAAATCATTGTTGGTGAAGACCCATAGATATTGCAGCAAAGATCTATTGCCAAGGCTAACACTAAGAAGTTATTGTCATGACAATAAGGTTGGTATTTGGACCATGGAGTGGGACTCATCGGATTGTTTTAGTTTTTAGTTTTAGAGATACAGCGCGGAAACAGGCCCCTCGACTCACCGTGTCCACGCCGACCAGCAATCCCTGCACACTAACGCTATCCTACACACACTAGGGACAATTTACAATTTTGGCAAGCCAATTAACCTACAAACCTGTACGTCTTTGGAGTGTGGGAGGAAACCAGAGATCCCGGAGAAAATCCACGCAGGTCACGATGAGAAAGGACAAACTCCGTACAGACATCATGGAGCCGGCGGCCTTGCTCGAGACTGACTTTGAGCCCCACCATCGGAGCCTGCGATCTCTTGCCTGGGATCAACGCTCCAACCGCGGCCTGCAGATTCCAACATCGAGGAGCTCGCAGTCTCGGGTAGAGACCGATGTCGGGAAGCTCCAAAGTCACTGGAGGTTCGACCAGCCCCGACTCGGGGTCCGATCGCCCGGCGCGGGGGAACTGAGATTTCCCCGACGCGGGAGCTTGATCGCCCCGATGCGGAGGGCTCGACCACTGACCGCGGGAGCCAAGATCGTCCCATCAACAGAAGGTTCGAGGCCCCTGAGGACAAAGAAGGGAAGCGATTGAACTTTTTGTTTGCCTTCCATCACAGTGAGGAATGTGGAGGAGTCACTGTGGTGGATGTTTATGTTAAAAATTTATTTGGGTGTCTTGTTGATCTTTAATGGTATGACTGTATGGCAAATCAAATTCCTCATATGTTGCAAAACATACTTGGCTTATAAAGTACTATTATGATGATTATGACAAGTACCGTGGTCAGGATAGAACCCAGGTCTCTGGCGCTGTAAGGCAGCAACACTACCACTACGCCACTATGCCGTGTTCTCTAAATGAGTCCACCCTGCTTCCTGTAAGAACTCCATCCCCTACTCCCAATTCCTCCGTCTACGCCGCATCTGCTCCCAGGATGAGGCGTTCCACACCAGGGCATCTGAAATGTCCTAATTCTTCAGGGAACGGGGGTTCCCCTCCTCCACCATAGATGAGGCTCGCACCAGGGTCTCTTCCATACCCCGCTACACTGCTCTCTCTCCCCATCCCCGCACTCGCAACAAGGGCAGTGTCCCCCTAGTCCTCACCTTTCACCCCACCAGCCGTCACATACAACAAGTAATCCTCCGTCAGTTTCGCCACCTCCAACGTGACCCCACCACTCGCCACATCTTCCCATCTCCGCCCATGTCTGCCTTTCGCAAAGACCGCTCCCTCCGTAACTCCCTTGTCAATTGTTCCCTTCCGTACCACCCCCTTCCCGGGCACTTTCCGTTGCAACCGCAAGAGATGCAACACCTGTCCCTTTACCACCACCCTCGAATCCATTCAAGTACCCAAGCAGTCGTTCCAGGTGCGACAGAGGTTCACCTGTATCTCCTCCAACCTCATCTATTGCATCCGCTGCTCTAGATGTCAGCTGATCTACATCGGTGAGACTATGCGGAGGCTGGGCGATCGTTTCGCTGAACACCTCCGCTCGGTCCGCAAGAACCTACCTGACCTCCCGATGGCTCAGCACTTCAACTCCCCCTCCCACTCCCCGTCCGACCTCTCTGCCCTGGGTCTCCTCCATGGCCAGAGTGAGCAACACCGGAAATTGGAGGAACAGCACCTCATATGGGGAGTCTGCATCCTGCGGGCATGAACATTGAATTCTCCCAATTTTGTTAGCCCTTGCTGTCTCCTCCCCTTCCTCAGCCCTCGGGCTGTTTCCTCCCATCCCTCAGCCCTCGGGTTCCTCCTCCTCCTTTTTCCTTTCTTCTTCCCGCCACCCCCCCATCAGTCTGAAGAAGGGTTTCGGCCCGAAACGTTGCCCATTTCCTTCGCTCCATAGATGCTGCTGCACCCGCTGAGTTTCTCCAGCATTTTAGTGTACTCCCAATATGATGAGCTGAACAGTCATTTTAAGCATTGTAGCATTCTATAATTCAATAAGAATGTCATCATCATTGTTGAAAACATCAACGGGCATGGTGCCTTACAAATGCCGTGTACGGCAGTGATCGCAACTTCTACTGGTGTTGATGGCCGTTGGCTCGCTAGGAGCTCATCCGGCCATAAGAATGTCAAAATGGGATTGCCATAGTTTGCTGACATAAGGGAAAGCATGGTCATAATTAGAAGCGACATGGAGAGTTTCACTCATCCCAAGGACCAAAGCAATGATAAAAGAACAGGTTGGATAGTAGACCGACGTCTACTGAAACCCACTGACGCCCACAGCTACCTTGACTACTGTGTAATTTTCAACTTATTACTATTATCGGACTTGCATTGCTTTCTGTGGAACGCAGGAGTTCGTGAGGAAACCAGACAGAGGAATGTAAAATTACGAGAGGCATAGTTAGGGTGGATATTTTTAAGGTGAAAAAGGTTAAATATTAGAGGGAATAGTTTTAGGGTGAGAGGAGAAAGGTTTAAAGTGGGACCATTTTTTTTTTACACAGGGGCTGGCGAGTGCACTGTTGAGGGAGGTGGTTGAGGTAGATGAGTTAGTGGCATTTAAGAGAATTTTGGATGGACATATAGATATGGAGGTAATATGGATTATGTGTAGGCAGATAAGAGATAGTCTTGGCAAAGAGATACATATAATACAAGGGGTATGGAGCACCTGCAGGCAGCTGTGATTAGTTTAACTTGGCATAATGTATGGCACAGATATTGTGGGCCGAAGGGCCTGTTCCAGTGTTGTAGTTTTAATGTTTAATTTTCTATCAGTAAAATTAAGTCCAGTTACAGTGAGGCGAGCGATCAAAACTGTGTTTGGAAAATTCTGCCCACATTACAATAGACATTACTAAGCAACACACAACCAACCCAAGCCATCACCCAAACCAACCTCCTTTCCATTGACTCCATCTACACTTCACGCTGCCACAGCAAGGCCAGCAGCTTAATCAAGGACCAGCCTCACCCCCTCTCCCATCAGGCAAGAGGTACTAGTAAGTGTGAAAACGCATACCTCCAGATTCAGGGACAGTTTCTTCCCGGCTGTTATCAGGCAACTGAACCATCCTATTACCAACTCGAGAACAATCCTGACCTCCCACCCGAGGTCAGGCCAAACGCAAATTGGAGGAACAGCACCTCATATTTTGCTTGGACAGCTTAAAATCTAGTGGTATGAATATCGATTTCTCTAATTTTAAGTACCATTTGCGTTCCCTCTCTCTCTGTTCCTCTCCCACCCTAGTCATCCTATTAGTTTCATTGTCATCCTGCTTAGTTTCACTGTTCACACCCCCTCGTTACCACCTTTTGCACAGCCAGCAATGGACCATTGTGGGCTCCACCTTTATGTGATCATCCTTCCTGACCTTAAGTTGTTCCTTTCATTCTTTTGTTCTTTGTACCTTTCCATACCTTCAATTTCCCTCTCCCATGACACTCAGTCCGAAGAAGGGTCTCAACCCAAAACATCACCTGTTCCTTTTCGCCAGAGATGCTGCCTGACCCGCTGAATTACTCCAGCACTTTGAGTCTATCTCCCAAATACCTTATTGGAGACCTTCAGACTGTCTTTAATCTGACTCCACCTTGCACTAAACATGATTCCCTTTATCCCGTACCTGTTCACTGTGAATGACTTTCCACTGACTGGATAGCATGAGCCATGATCATATTGAACAGCGGTGCTTGGCTCGAAGGGCCGAATGGCCCACTCCCACACCTATTTTTCTATGTTTCTAACAGAACAAAAGCTTTTCACTACATCTCGGTAGACGTGACAATACATTAAACTAACTAACGGCTGTGGAAACCAAGTCAATTGATATTTTTAAGGTGCAGATAGATAGATTCTTGATTAATACAGGGGTCAGGGTTATGAGGAGAAGGCGGGAGAGTTAGGTTGATAGAAAGATAGATCAGCCATGATTGAAAGGCGGAGTAGACTTGATGGGCCGAATGGTCTGCTCCTAAAACTTACGGATATGAACATGCCTCTCCAGCCACATGCATCGGAACAACACTTGTTGCTTCAACGGCGCCCTGTTTGTTGCCTTAGCAAAAGCAGCGCAGTCATCTCATGAGCTACAAGGACAAAGCCACCCAACAACGAGATTAAATAAAATGTACACATTTAAGGACATAACAGGATGGGATTGTCCCCACAACAAAAGAGACGGGCTTTGGAGCCAATCGCCCATTTCAGAAAGATTTCGTTGTGAAATCTCGCCTACAAGAAGTCAAACCACATTTCAGTTCAATTTCACTCACGAGAGGGAAAAATCTCACTTTGTTTGGAAACTTTCATAAACTTTGACATACTTTTCTCTGACTTTTCGGGAGAGCGCCGCGCCTCTCAATGGGATTGCAAAGCCAGCACTTGCCTTCACTCCGCGGGTTCTTTCTTGGGCTCCACGATGCTTTGAATCGTCCCCTTCTATCTTTCTTTCTTTCCTTCCTCCTTTGGCGGTCCTGCCCTTTGGTGTCACTCCGCTCAGTATGTGAGGTCTAACATGATCACCTGAATTTAAGCAGTTGTCTTTGTGGGAGAACCACTGTTGTAAAGTTCCAGAGAGGTGTGTGTGTGTGTAATTGGGCGCTGTTTTTTTTACACACACACAGCTTCACTAAACCGGAACTATCCCGAGGATGCTTTTGTTTGATTAAGCATCAAATTGTGTGGCCCCTTAATGACACTGTGTCCCACAGGTGTAGCACCTATCCAGGTTGGGAAACATTAAATCGAACATTTCTCATTCAATCTTTCAAATGCCCAATCTTTGTTTCCTTCCCCGCTGTTCGGAGACGAATCGGCAGCGTTTCACATCCCTTGCTGCGTCTTATACACAATAGGGTACGGGAGTTGGGAGAAGGGAGCCCTCAAAGGTGGTTAACAAAGCCCTGACTGTTTCTCCTCCATTTGGGAAAGGAACCTTTGTCTACCTGTAACAGACCTGGTCTGTTCAAACAGGCCAAAGGCAAGGTTATGGACGTGGTGATTTTAGATCCACTTCAGATAAGAGGAATAATACAGCATATTAATGTAATCAAATCTAATTTACAATAGAGGGATTTATATTGCTGAAATTAATTACAATACAAAGAACAAAATGTTATCGGCCAATAAAAACATAAAATATTATCTATTTTTAAAAGGAATTCTTTATATTATAATGTAGTATTAAAGAGAGTATAGTGTATACATAATATATACTCTCTAGAATTTTGAAGATTGAGAGGGGATCTTATAGAAACTTACAAAATTCTTAAGGGGTTGGACAGGCTAGATGCAGGAAGATTGCTCCCAATGTTGGGGAAGTCCAGGACAAGGGGTCACAGCTTAAGGATAAGGGGGAAATCCTTTAAAACCGAGATGAGAAGAACTTTTTTCACACAAAGAGTGGTGAATCTCTGGAACTCCCTGCCACAGAGGGTAGTCGAGGCCAGTTCATTGGCTATATTTAAGAGGGAGTTAGATGTGGGCCTTGTGGCTAAGGGGATCAGAGGGTATGGAGAGAAGGCAGGTACGGGATACTGAGTTGGATGATCAGCCATGATCATATTGAATGGCGGTGCAGGCTCGAAGGGCCGAATGGCCTACTTCTGCACCTAATTTCTATGTTCTATGTTCTATGTTCTATAGTATTAAAATTAATATATTATAACAAATTATATCATATAACTGAATATTATACTATACTACAATTATATATTATTTATTATATATATAATATTATATGATGTACTATATTATACGTATACATATACAATATTATATATTGTATTATATTATAATTGTATTATATTATTGTATACACCTTTTACTTGCCGGGCTTTGTCCTGTGCCCACCCCTCTTCCAGCTTTCTTTCACCCCCCCAACCACAATCAGTCTGAAGAAGGGTCCAAACAGGTAGAAAGATTCCAAGGGGAGTAAGGGGCGACCGTGGCTGACAAGGGAAGTTGGAAGTCAGGAAGAGTATAAAAATAAAAGAGAAGAAATATAACATAGCAAAGATGAGCGGGAAGCCAGAGGTTTGGGAAACTTTTAAAGAGCAACAGAAGATATCTAAGAAGGCAACACAGGGAGGGAGTGCAGCGTAGGTTTACCAGTTTAACCTACCTTTAGTTTTACCAGCAGGATCCACGGAGAACCTGGAGAGGCAACGTTACGGATTGGGACCCCTCTTCAGACTTTGCTCCCTGTGTCCAAGGTTTTCTCTGGTTGTTCCAGTTGCTTCCTACATTCTAATGTTCCATTGATGACAGGTCGAGAGGTAAATTAGCTACTGCACGTGCCTTGAATATGCAGGATCATTGTCCAAGGACACTGTCTTTTCATATGCAATTAATTTAGGTGACATTTAAAAATAACACACTTTAAGATGTAGATACAAGGAACTGCAGATGCTGGTTTACCCAGAAAAAACACAAAGTGCTGGAGTAGCTCAGCATGTCATGCAGCATCTCTGGAGAACATGGATAGTTGATTTCAGGCTGGGACCCATAATGTCACCTATCCATGTTCTCCAGGGATGCTGCCTTAAGGCCCCAAACCTGAAGCATCAAGGAACTTGGAGCATTGTACTCAGTTTTGGTCACGCTTTATGAAAGATGTCAAGCTGGAAAGGGTGCAGGGTAGATTTACGAGGATGTTGCAAGGTCCCAAGGGCCTGAGCTGCAGGGAGAGGTTGGACAGGCTAGGGCTTTGTTCTTTGGAACACAGGAGGATGAGGGGTGACCTTATAGAGGTGGACAAAATCATGAGAGGAATAGATCAGGTAAAATGCACAGAATCTTTTACCCAGAAGAGGGGATTTGGGAACCAGAGGATATAGGTTAAAGATGAGGGGGGATTAATAGGAACCTGAGGGGCAACATTTTTAGTAGGTAAAGGGTGGTAGGTATATAGAATGAGCTGCCAGAAGAGGTAGTTGAGGCAGGGATTGTCGCAACATTTAAGAAGCATTTAAACAGGTACATGGATGGGATATGGGGCAACTGCAGGCAGGTGGGACTACTGTACATAGTGTTAGCATGGACACATTAGGCCAAAGTGTCTGTTTGCACACTGTATGACTATAACTCTATAAAAACTCCAATAATTCACATTAACTACGCCCCAAACATTAAATGCCCCATAACACTGGCAGCCTAGTATGGAGGAGAGCTTATCAAAGGTAACGGGTTAGTCAGAACTTGTTGAAAAATACTCTTTAAAGAACTCCTGAATGGCAACTCAATCCTTGAAGTGAATTCCCTTGATTCCATTATCCCATCCAGCCACAAGAAGTCAATAAGCCCATATGTCAACTGAGGAACATCAAGGCATCAGGAGAGGATGATATCCTTGTTGAAGCTGATGGAGAGGAACTACATGAACTAGTTTACAACCTCATCATGTGGGATGGGCTAAACAAACCAGTCGGTTGAGAGGGAAAGATAGATCAGCCATGATTGAATAGACATTGGACAATAGACAATAGGTGCAGGAGTAGGCCATTCGGCCCTTCGAGCCAGCACCGCCATTCAATGTGATCATGGCTGCTCATCCACAATCAGTACCCCGTTCCTGCCTTCTCCCCATATCCCCTGACTCCGCAACTTTATAAGGACCCTATCTAGCTCTCTCTTGAAAGCATCCAGAGAACCCGCCTCCACCGCCCTCTGAGGCAGAGAATTCCACAGATTCACCACTCTCTGTGAGAAAAAGTGTTTCCTCGTCTCCGTTCTAAATGGCTTACCCCTTATTCTTAACTGGCCCCTTATTCTTAACTGGTCCCTTATTCTTAAATGGCGGAGTAGAGTTGATGGGCCGAATGGCCTAGTTCTGTTCTTGGAACTTATGAACTTGGCCCAGGGACACCTTAATTGCAACGATCTGAGAAGGGTCTCGATACAAAATGTCACCTATTCCTTCGCTCCAGAGAAGCTGCCTGTCCGGTTGAGTTACTCCAGCATTTTGTGTCTTATCTTCAGTGTAGACCAGCATCTGTCAGTTCCGTCCGAAATCATTGTGACCATCATCTGTACAAATCCTGAGCTACAAAGTCGTCTCTTTGCTGTAGGTTCATCACCAGGTCCTTGTCAACTGCCTCCTCTCTGTGGCCGAAGAGAGAGTGGATGCAAAAGCGGGATAACATAGAACAAGTGTGAACAGGTCAGCATGGACTCAGTGGGCCGAAGGGCCTGTTTCCATGTTCTATCTTTAAACTTTTAATTTTCATGGAGTATAAATTGAATACAATCACTTTCTGACTTGACAATAATATTCGGCATTTGCTTTTGATAGGTCCCCACATACTTCGACAGTCTTCTTTACATTGGAGATGTTCACCTTGGGTACCCGTACAAAAATAAAGAGGCTCTGCGCAGGGGATGTTGTGGCTTCTGTGGCGTCAGCAATGAATACACTGGCACACACACACAATAAGATGAACTAATCCATTGGGCTTTATTTCCAACACCAAACAAGAGCCCCTAGAATCATCTCAGCAGACTCCATCCTTCTCCTCCCTTCGTTCTCTTCCCTTCTCCTCCCTGCTTCTTCCTGTCTCCTCCCTTCTCCCTTCTTCTCCCTTCTCCTCCCATCTCCTCTCTTCTCTTCCCCCAACCCCCCGGCTAGACTCCTGGGTTTATAAGGACAATGATCAGCAAGCGTGACCAAACCGGAAGCGGGGGCCGCGCGGAAGTCGAATGAGTGACATGAAGTTCGAGCGAAGGCCGCGGGAAGTTCGCGCGTGATGTACGGCGTCGAGACGCTGCGCACGCCCGTCGAGGCGGTGCGTACGCCGTCGAGGCGGCTGCGCGCAGGCAGGCCGTTGCCGCGCGGGATTTTTGAACACGGTCAGTTTTTCTGAGCCCCATGCGATGTCGGGACCAGCTCCGCACAACTCCATACGGCTCCGGCAGATCGAAGTGGGACCGGCCCCGCGAGGCCGTACGGCTCAGGCGACCACGTTAGGTCGCGCTTGTCGCATGGAGTCGCATGCTCGTGGGACAGGCCCTTGAATCGCAAATGTATGAACCGACACTCCAGTCCAACACTAGTCTGAAGATAGACACAAAAAGCTGGAGTAACTCAGCGGGACAGGCAGCATCTCTGGAGAGAAGGATGCTGCCTGTCCCGCTGAGTTACTCCAGCTTTTTGTGTCTATCTTCGGTTTAAACCAGCATCTGCAGTTCCTTCTCGCACAACATTAGTCTGATACTGCTTTGAGTTTCTCCGTTGAAAGTGATAATTGGGCCGAGGTAAAAATGAGGAAGGCGGGCGTAGAACGGCTGACGAGACTTCACGCCTGAAGTTTTAAATTCAAATGCTTGCTGAAGTCTGAAAGTGACTGCAACTATTGTTGAAATTATTGAGCAGGAAAATTGCACAGTGTTGGAAGCTTGGAATTCTAATTTTAGGTGTTACAAGGGACATGCCATACTCAATAGATTGTGTGGAAAGGAACAGAACATCCACTAATATTAAACAAAAACAAAGCATTTAATTGAATTACCTGCCTTTGAAAAACACTCCGCCTAGGTACACCAGTGGTGTTTGTATTTCTTGGAATGTTTATTCAGCCAAGTGCAGAAACATAAAGAAAACTATATTAGCGGCACCATTTCATGACTTCAGGATATCACAAAGCACTTTGCAGTAGACGAAGAATTTAAAAGGTGTGGTCACAGCAAGTTTAGAGATTCAGCATGGAAACAGGCCCTTCGGCCCACCGAGTCCATGCCCACCATCGATCACCCGTTCACACTAGTTCCAAGTCATTCATAGCAAAAGGATTTGAGTATAGGAGCAGGGAGGTTCTATTGCAGTTGTACAGGGTCTGGGTGAGACCACACCTGGAGTATTGCGTACAGTTTTGCTCTCCTAATCTGAGAAAAGACATTCTTGCCATAGAGGGAGTACAGAGAAGGTTCACCAGACTAATTCCTGGGATGTCAGGACTTTCATATGAAGAAAGGCTGGATAGACTCGGCTTGTACTCGCTAGAATTTAGAAGATTGAGGAGGGATCTTATAGAAACTTACAAAATTCTTAAGGGATTGGACAGGCTAGATGCAGGAAGATTGTTCCCGATGTTGGGGAAGTCCAGAACAAGGGGTCACAGTTTAAGGATAAGGGGGAAATCTTTTATGACCGAGATGAGAAAAACATTTTTCACACAGAGAGTGGTGAATCTCTGGAATTCTCTGCCACAGAAGGTAGTTGAGGCCAGTTCATTGGCTATATTTAAGAGGGAGTTAGATGTGGCCCTTGTGGCTAAAGGGATCAGGGGGTATGGGGAGAAGGCAGGTACAGGATACTGAGTTGGATGATCAGATATGATCATATTGAATGGCGGGGCAGGCACGAAGGGCCGAATGGCCTACTCCTGCACCTAATTTCTATGTTTCTATGTTTCTATCCCACTTTCGCATCCACCCTACACATTAGGGGCAATTTTCAGAAGGCCAATTAACCTTCAAACCCGCAAGTCTTTGAGAAGCGGTGGGAAACCGGAGCACCTGGAGGAAACCCGCCCGGTCACAGCGAGAACCTGCGAACTCCACACTGACAGCACCCGGGATTAGGATGGCGACTCTTTGACATGCCTCATCATCCAGTTTGGCTGCAGCCAACGAGGTTTTCAATCGTGTAGAAACAAGGAACTGCAGATGCCGGTTTACAAAAATAAAAGACACATAAAGTGCTGGAGTAACTCAGCAGGTCAGGCAGCATCTCTGGACAACATGGATATGTAAAGTTTCGGGACGGGACCCTTCTTCAGACCGAACAGTACAACACAGGAACAGGCCCTTCGGCCCACAAAGTCTGTGCCGAACATGATGCCAAGTTAAGCTAATCTCCCACCTGCCTCTCGAAAAGCTTCGTAAACGCAACTATCATATCCATTCCCACCACCACCCCTGGCTGCATTCCAGGCACCCACCTCACTCGCTATGGATTGTCACAATCTTTGTTAGACATGAAATGCTGGGGTAACTCAGCGTGTGAGGCAGCATCTATGGAGAGAAGGACTGGGCGGCGTTTTCGGTCGACACCCTTCTTCAGACCCATACAATAGTCCTCTATTTTTATTAACCCCAGTCACAATTTTTTTCCCAGGGTAGGGGAAGTCTAAAACTAGAGGCATCGTTTTAAGGTAAGAGGGTAAAGATATAAAGGGAACCTGAGAGGCAGGTTTTTTTACACTGAGAGTTGTGGCATATTAAACAAACTTCCAGAGGAATTGTCAAAGGTGGGTACAATTACAAGGGTTAAAGGACATTTGTGTGGGAAGGAACTGCAGATGCTGGTTTGCACCGAAAATAGACGCAAAATGCTGGAGTAACTCAGCAGGTCAGGCAGCATCTCTGGAGAGGAGGAATGGGTGACGTTACGGGTCCAGACCCTTCTTCAGACTGAAAGCGGTGGTGGTGTAGTGGTGAACACAGCTGACTTCCAAGCAGTTGACCCTGGCTCGATTGCTGGCCATCATAATTTGAACTAAAAGACATTTGGACAGGTACATGGAATGGAAAGGTTTAGAGGGATATGGACCAAATGCAGTACAGAACGCCACAGGAGATCCTTCTTCCCTGTGGCTCTGAAACTGTAATCTCCTCTCCCTTCTGTCGTGGGGAAGAATAATAATAATAATAATGGATGGGATTTATATAGCGCCTTTCTAATACTCAAGGCGCTTTACATCGCATTATTCATTCACTCCTCAGTCACACTCGGTGGTGGTAAGCTACTTCAGTAGCCACAGCTGCCCTGGGGCAGACTGACGGAAGCGTGGCTGCCAATCTGCGCCTACGGCCCCTCCGACCACCACCAATCACTCACACACATTCACACACATTCACACACAGGCAAAGGTGGGTGAAGTGTCTTGCCCAAGGACACAACGACAGTATGCACTCCAAGCGGGATTCGAACCGGCTACCTTCCGGTTGCCAGCCGAACACTTAGCCCATTGTGCCATCTGTCGTCCCCCCCCCCCCCCCCCCCAATCTTTGCACATCCCCAATCCTTTCCATGCATCGCTTTTATTTCATGTATCTTGTGTTTTATGACTGTTGGCAGATCGATTTCCCTCATGGGATAAACAAAGTTCTATTGCATTGTATTGTAAGTGGGACTAAGTCAGGAAGATATGTTGGCCAGCATGGACGAGTTGGGCTGAAGGGCCTGTTTCCACGATGAAGGACTATGTAAACCGAAACCCGCTTCTTTGATTAAACTTTGGTTTGATTCCACTAAAAATTCCTCGTGAAATTCCATGTCAAATTTTGATGGCATTCCTGTGCAGCCTCACAAGACGTGTTCGAACAATACATGCGCCACATAAATGCAAATTGTCACTGTGAGGTGTGGCATCAGCAAGACTGCAGGTAGCCTGCAGTAATTTCTACCTCCTCCAACCATAGTACAGCACGGGGGGCACGGCAAAGAACATTAAGTCCCTGTTAGGTCAATGGTGTGCGGCCGACTGCAATAAAGCAAATGTGAGACAGTATCTCACAGTGAAGTTGTTTGAGACCTGATTACTTTGTGTAGAAACCTTAAACAATGAATCAGGCTTGAGTAGTGGAGGTAGATCGTAACAACAATTGTACTCATGTGGCTTATCATGTTTACGATTGCGACAGGAGAACTTAAAGGCCGTCATGTGTAGGAAGGAACTGCAGAGGCTGGTTTAAACCGAAGATGGACATAAAAAGCTGGAGTAACCCGCAGGATAGGCAGCATCTCTGGAGAGAAGGAATGGGTGACGTTTCGGGTCAAGTCCCTTCTTCAGTCTGACTCCCGCTACTGAAACAACCTCTCCACATCCACGCTATCCAGGCCTTTCATAATCGGGTAGGTTTCAATGAGATCCGTCCTCATCTAAACACCAATGGCTACGGGCCCAGAGCTGTCAAAAAACTCAACACACATTATCCCAACCATTCTTCTTTATTCATTCATTAGTCAGAGGGTGGTGAATCTGTGGAATTCTTCACTGCTGTGGAGGCCAAGTCATGGATATTTTTAAGGCAGAGATAGATAGATTCTTGATTAGTACGGGTGCCAGAGGTTACGGGGAGAAGGCAGGGTTGGGAGGGAGAGTTAGATCAGCCATGATTGAATGGTGGAGTAGAATTAGCAGGCCGAATGGCCTAATTCTACTCCTATTCCTTACGACATGGTCATTCTAGTAAAATTCCTCTGGACCCTCTCCAACGCCAGCACATCCTTCTTCAGTAGGCTCACGATGTGGGGACCACCAAGGTATGGGCATTCCTCAGTAGTTGCCACAATCAAATTTGTCTCCTCCCTTGAAGATGGTCATGACTGCAGGCTGTCCGACGACCTTGTTTACGCTCCCCTTCCTCGATGTGGGAAATGAAGCTGTGAATTTGATATTTATAAGAAAACAATGAACAAACAATCACCATCTTTCTTTCTAGTCATTAGTGATAAAACAAAGTTGACATTAAGAGAGGGAAAAGACAACATTGCATTTCCACATAGCCATGAGAAGCATGAAGAGATTATGGGACTCCGGAGATTGCAGATACTGGAATCTGGAGCAAAACAAGAAACTGACAAGTCTTGACCCGAGACATCAACTGTCCCTCTGCCTCCACAGATGCTGCTTGAACGGCTGATTTCCCCTCACAGTTTGTTTTTTGTCTCCTTTTCATCTCTAGCCTTTGTTCACCCATCTACCAATCAACCCACCCCCCCCCCTTCACCTGTATCCACCTATCACTTGCCAGACTTTATCCCACCCCCACCTCTCTTTCTCAGCTTGCTCCCGCCAGCTCCAATCAGACTGAAGAAGCGACCCGACCCTAAACGCTGCTGATCCATTACTCCAGCATGACCTGCTGAGTTACTCCAGCACTTTATGTTTAGCTCAAGATTCCAGCATCTGCAGTTCCTTATGTCCCAAATTAAGTATCGAGTTTGAGGATGATGCTGATATGGTTGAATAGCGTTGTTTAAGATTGTGGCTGCTGTGAATATTGTCCTATTTCATACATGATGCTTGTGAAACTATGACGAGAATTGCCAGGGAAAGCAGGAATGACATTTGGAAATAAACTACTGAAATATTAAAGGTACACAAAAATGCTGGAGAAACTCAGCGGGTGCAGCAGCATCTATGGAAATTATTAAATATTAAACTATGAGCTCACAGGCGCCACCTCGTGTGTATTATGTGAGGTGCAGCTGAATTTACTTATACATTTTCAGCAGTGGGTCGGCAACCTATGGCCCATGGGCCGGATCCGGCCCGTAACCCGAAATCATCCGGCCCGCAGGTGGGTTTTTTTCCCGTCATCTTTACACTTCTTTACAAAAAATCGGAACCTGTCAACTTGGTTCACAGTGACAAAGAAAGATAGACCACAGGAGAAGGAGTAGGCCATTCAGCCCTTCGGCTCTGCTCCGTCCCTGACTGCTCCACCTTAACCCTAGCCCTAACCTGTCCCTAACTAAACTAAACTAAACTAAACTAAACTAAACTAAACTAAACTAAACTAAACTAAACTAAACTAAACTAAACTAAACTAAATTAAACTAAACTAAATTAAACTAAACTAAACTAAATTAAACTAAACTAAACTAAGCTTTGTTTTGCATACAATCCAGTAAAACTATATAATAGACACAAAATGCTGGAGTAATCAGTGGGACCGGCAGCATCTCTGGAGAGAAAGAATAGGTGATGTTATGGGTGCCTGGCCTGCTGAGTTACTCTAGCATTTTGTGCATGCTGACCGGTTGCATCGTGGCTTGGTTCGGCAATTTGAGCGCCCTGGAGAGGAAAAGACTACAAAAAGTAGTAAACACTGCCCAGTCCATCATCGGCTCTGACCTTCCTTCCATCGAGGGGATTTATCACAGTCGCTGCCTCAAAAAGGTTGGCAGTATCATCAAAGACCCACACCATCCTGGCCACACACTCATCTCCCTGCTACCTTCAGGTGGAAGGTACAGGAGCCTGAAGACTGCAACAACCAGGTTCAGGAATAGCTACTTCCCCTCAGCCATCAGGCTATTAAACCTGGCTCGGACAAAACTCTGATTATTAGCAACCACTTTCTGTTATTTGCACTATCAGTTTATTTATTCATGTGTGTATATATTTATATCATCGTATATGGACACATTTATCTGTTTTGTAGTAAATGCCTACTATTTTCTGTGTGCTTAAGCAAAGCAAGAATTTCATTGTCCTATACAGGGACACATGACAATAAACTCACTTGAACTTGAACTTGAACTATTATATGATTTTACTGGATTGTATGCAAAACAAAGCTTAGTTTAGTTTAGTGTAGTTTAGTTTGATTTACTTTAGTTTAGTTTGGTTTAGTTTAGTTTAGTTTAGTTTGGAGATACAGAGTGCTAACAGGCTTTTCGGCCCACCGAGTCCGCGCCGACCAGCAATCACCCATAAACTAGTTCCATCCTACGCAGTAGGGACAATTTACAGAAGCCAATTAACATACAAACCTGCATGTCTTTGGGATGTGGGAGGAAACCGGAACACCCGGAGGAAACCCAAGCGGCCACATGGAGAACATGCAAACTCCACACAGAGAGCATTCGAGGACAGGATCGAACCAGGGTCTCTGGAGCTGTGAGGCAGCGGCTCTACCAGCTGCACCACATCTGATATGCCAAAGCTCTTAATAATGCTGAGAAGACAGCAGCTAATTTGGTGTTGTTTTATACCATCAGGGACATAAGTAGAGTTAAAGCCCTTCAAGCATTCTCAACTGATAATGAAGAACTCCAATGATACAGTGTTTTACAGAGCTTGATTTTTCTGTGGAGATATATATTTAATTTCTGCTTTGTTTGTAAGATTGTATTGCACAAGGGCGGAGGTGCTCACCTAGTTTGCAGGTGATCTGCCCTCACTCTTAATGTGCCATGGCTGGAGTTTTGTTGTTTAAAATTCGTTCAGCGTTTACTATAAATAATAACTGTGCTTCAAATGCAGTTTAGTGGCTTTGAAATCCCCTGAGACTTTCTGGGGACATTGATAAAGTCATGTGTCTAGAGACACGGGTTCAATCCTGACTACGGGTGCTGTCTGGACGGAGTTTGTACGTTCTCCCCGTGACCTCGTGGGTTTCCTCTGGGTGCTCTGGTTTCCTCCCACACTCCAAAGACGCGCAGGTGTGTAGGTGAATTGGCCTCTGTAAATTGTCCCAAGTGTGTAGGATACTGCTAGCGTATGGGGTGATCGCTGGTTGGCACAGACTCGGTGGGCCGAATATACCTGTTTTTATGCTGTATTTCTAAAGTCTAGTCACTGTGAAATCTCCTCTAGATATGCTTACTTTGAAGAAGTTCTCCTCCTCTCTCTGATTCTCCAGAGATGCTGCCTGACCCACTGAGTTACTCCAGCACTTTGTGTCTATCTTAGATAGAGTCACGATTTGGTTGTGGATAGCTCGTATAGTTGATAAGAGCATAGTCTTACAAACAGAAGACGTTATCTTTACATGATAGGTACTTTTTAAATAACTTTCTTTCCTTAAATACTAACTTCCAAATTACACCCCAGATATTTATGCAACATACTTCATTCATTTTGCTGAATTAACTGGAAAAACTCAGAACTCTAGATGCTGGTTTACCAAATATGATACAAAGTGCTGGAGTAGCTCAGCAGGTCAGGCAGCATCTCTGGAGAACATGGGTGGGTGACATCTCAGGTCGCTACCAGCATGGTCCCGACCCAAAACGTCATCCATGTTCTACAAAGATGCTGCCTGACCCACTGACTTACTCCAGCACTTTGTGTCTATTTTTTTTGCTGAATTACCATTCATGGTCCAAGGACTCACTAAGCTTTAATGAGCTTGGCTCAACAAACTCATCGGGAAGACTGGCTCCGTGCTGGAGGGGAGTTGGATTCATGGGAGGTTGGTCTTCGAGGGGAAGACGTTCCTCAAACTGTGGAGCATCCCGGACAACACAGCTCACCCCCTCCGTGACACGCTGGTCAACCTGAGGAGAACCTTCAGCAACAGATCTGTTCCACCAAGAGGCAGGACAGAACGCCACAGGAGATCCTTCTTCCCTGTGGCTATCAAACTGTACAACTCCTCCCCCTTCTCTCATGGGGTAAACTGAGACTGACTCCCCTCCCCCCCCCCCCCCCCCCCCTCCCTCCTCCCCCCGGAGTAACTCAACGCGTCAGGCAACATCTCTGGAAAGAAGGAATGGGTGAGGTTTCGGGTCGAGACCTGAAGAAGGGTCCTGACCCGAAACATCATCTATCCCTGTTCTCCAGAGATGCTGCCTGACCTGTTGAGTTACTCCAGCATTTTGTGTCCAACTTTGGTTTAAACCCGCATCTGCATTTCCTTTTTATTACAAATTAACACGGAATTGTTTTGCAGAATATGTAGGTGAAATTTGCACTATCTGCCGTACATACTGTATGTGCTGAGAAGATATTGAGATGGTGAAATGGTGTACGGGAATTCCATCTAATTTTTCTTGTAGAAACAAGGAACTGCAGACGCTACTTTACAAAACAAAAAAGACACAAAGTGCTGGAGTAACTCAGTGGGTCAGGCTGCATCTCTGGAGGACATAGACGTGACATTTTGGGTTGAGACCTTCAGACAACTGCAGATGCTGGTTCATACACAAAAGGTGCTGGAGTAACTCAGCAGGCCAGGCAGTAGCACTGGAGACCATAGGTAGGTGATGTTTTGGGTCGGACTGATTGTACGGGATGGGGGGAGAAAGCTGGAAGAGAACCGAAATGAACTAACTTAAATTATATTATATTATAACTGACTATTATATTAGATTATAATTTTATAATATTATTGTATCCACCTGTTACTTGTCAGACTTTGTCCTGCCCCCACCTCTCTTCCAGATGTCTTCCCCTTCTACTAAAATCAGTCTTAAGAAGGGTGCCGACCTGAAACGTCATCTATCCATGTTCTCCAGAGATGCTGCCTGACCCGCTGAGTTACTCCAGCACTTTGTCTTATTTTTCTCTTTTGTTTCCTTCCAGCTGGTCAAACTGTACAACTCCTCCCCCTTCTATCATGGGGTAAACTGAGACTGACTCCCCCCCCCCCCCCTCCAATAATCACCTTGCCTTTTGAAGCAATAGTTAATGGATTTTTATAACATGGACTTAGGTGTTGAGGATCAGCAAGTTTTCTGTTTGTGGGAACTTGTTGTACTGTGATGTTACAGTGTAAGAAGGGACTGCAGATGCTGGTTTACACCGAAGATAGACACAAAGTGCTGGAATAGTAACTCAGTGGGTCAGGCAGCATCTCTGGAGAGAAGGAATGGGTAGTTTTTCGTGTCGAGATCCTTCATTCAACTGAGAGTCAGGGGAGAGGGAGACGAGAGGAATGGATGGGTAGGGTGTGAAAATGACAGATCAAAGCAGGCGATCATCAAGGAAATGTGGAATGGGTCATTGTTGGCTGAGGGTGAAGTGACAACGAGGCATGCAATCAGTAAAATTAATCGGAAGGGCAGTGAAACTAGTCGGAGAACTAAGGTGGGGGATGGACGGAGAGACAGGGAACGCAAGGGTTACTTGAAGTAGTTGAACTGTGATATTACTGGTGTACAGAGGATTTCCTCCGTTTCAGCAGTTACTTCAGATGTTGTTTAACTTCCACGGTGGGCAAATTATTGGAATCAACTTCGAGGGAGATAATGACTGTTTACTTAGGAAGGCAGTAGAACAGTTGGCAAGGATTTGTTACTGGAGTTCCTGTCTTGCTAACTTGATTGCATTTTTGCGGAGGGTTGTTGAGGGAAGTGCATTCGTGGATTTCAACAGAGTGTTTACGGCAGCGTTGTCAAAAACGTGAAAGCCCGAATATCCAAAGCCAAATATTGATCCACAATTGACAAACGCAGCAGAGGGTCATGCTTGGTCAGTATGTTTACGGTTGGAAGGATGCTACCTGTGGGATTCTACAAGGCTCAGCACATCTTCTTTTTTTGTTTTTTTTTTTGTTTTGTTTTTTGTTTATTTTATTAGAAGTTAATACAATACAAAACAATACAGTGGCACCTAATTTTAGGTGCCAACTATGTCATACCGTAATCCATTCTATGTACAACCTCTAGTTTTATGTTATGAGTAGGCAAGACAAGAAAAAGAAAACAATAGAAAGGGGAAAGAGTGGAAAAATAGATGGTAGAGAGTAGAAAAATGTGAAGTGTGGATATAAAAAATAAAAATAAAAAAATAAAATAAAAAAGAAAAGGTGGAAAGTAGAAATAGAAGAAAAGGCACCTTAAAAGAGAATTTTTCAAATCTATATTCGGAGATGTAGATCTATCCACGTCATGAACTGAAATCAGCAATCCTTATGGTACCGCTGCATCACATGATTCCAAAAAGTCGATGAAAGGAGACCAACTCCTTAAGAATTGGTCATATTTATCTATTAGTCGGAGTCTCATTTCTTCAAGGCGTGCTATGTCCATCATATTCCTAATCCACTACAAGGCTCAGCACATCTTCTATCGCTTTTTCACAGGTTCGCACAAGTTTTAGGAGTAGAATTAGGCCATTCGGCCCATCGAGTCTACTCTTCCATCCAATCATGGCTGATGAATAGGTTTTATGCGTACATATTAATGATTGATATATTAATGAAGGAGACACGGTTAGGACTTTGCTGATAATATAAATACCTCTACTTCCTTAGTAGATGGGGAGATTCAGGACGTCACCAAATACTCTCCTGCGCTTCTGCAGGTCTACAGATGCATCATGGCCTGGCTCGGAGACTCGAACGACCAGGAACGGAGATGATTGCAAAATGTGGTGAACATTGTCCATTTGGTCATAAGGTCACAAGTGATAGGAGTGGAATTAGGCCATTCAGCCCATCTACTCCGCCATCCAATCATGGCTGATTTATTTCTCCTAACCTCATTCTCCTGCATTCTATCCATAACCTCTGATACCTGCACTAATCAATAATCTATCTATCTCTGCCTTAAAAATATCCAATAGCAGCCTCCACAGCCTTCTGTGGCAAAGAATTCCACAGATTCACCATCCTCTGACTAAATAAATTTATCCTCATCCCCTTCCTAAAAGAACACCCTTGTGGCTTAGCCCTTGTGGCTAAAGGGATCAGGGGGTATGGAGAGAAGGCAGGTACAGGATACTGAGTTGGATGATCAGCCATGATCATATTGAATGGCGGTGCAGGCTCGAAGGGCTGAATGGCCTACTCCTGCACCTATTTTCTATGTTTCTATGATTCTGAGGCTTTCATCTCTAGTCCTAGATTCTCCCACTAGTGGAAACATCCTCTCCACATGCACTCTATCCAAGCCTTTCACCATTCTGTAGAGGTCCCCCCTCATTCTTCTAAACTCCAGCGAGTACAGGCCCAGTGCCGACAAATGCTCATCATAGGTTAACATACTCATTCTTGGGATCATTCTTGTAAACCTTCTCTGGACCCTCTCCAGAGTTGACCTCCCCACCATCGCAGGGATCTACAAGAGTCGTTGCCTCAAAAAGGCAGCCAGCATCATCAGAGACCCATACCACCCTGGTCACGCACTCATTTCACTCCTGCTATCGGGAAGAAGGTATAGGAGCCTGAAAACTGCAATGTCCAGGTTCAGTAGCAGCTTCATCCCTCCCTACAACCATGAATGTATTAAACACGACAACATTACAGTTTCCAAATAAGTTCTGAATTACATAGACTTGTGGGCAATGTTTTTGGCTTGGCACTATTATTGTTTGTTTTTAGATATGAAAGCACTGAAATTTTTTGTTGTTTATTATGGTGTTTACATACCTATTGTGCCTCTGCAAGTAAGAATATCGTTGTTCCATTTTTGGACATGACGATAAAACACTCTTGACTACTGAATAATTCACCAAAGACTTTCAAGTCTTCAGGAGGATGTGGACAATTGGGTTATTGGGGCAGAAATACTGCAAATTATTCAGATCAGATTCAGATTCAGATTCAGATTCAATTTTAATAGTCATTGTCAGTGTACAATACAGAGACAACGAAATGCATTTAGCATCTCCCTGGAAGAGCGACATAGCAAATGATTTGAATAAATAATAATAAGAGTCCGGGGGGGGGGTGATTGGCAGTCACCCCCCCCCCCCCCCCCCCCCCCGGCATTTCAGTTCGAAGACATGTCAAGCACTGCATCTGGGGAAGTGCGAGAGCTTAATGCCCCTGTCCCACTTAGGAAACCTGAACCGAAACTTCTGGAGACTTTGCGCCCCAACCAAGGTTTCCGTGCGGTTCCCGGAGGTTCCCGGAGGTTTTTGTCAGTCTCCCTACCTGCTTCCACTACCTGCAACCTCCGGCAACCACCTGCAACCTCCGAGAACCGCACGGAAACCTTGGGTGGGGCGCAAAGTCTCCAGAGGTTTCCGTTCAGGTTTCCTAAGTGGGACAGGGGCGAAAGCGATTGTACAATAGATGGCAGCACATTGTGAAGTGTCCAGGAACAAAGAGATCTTGATGTACATATTCACATATTTATTAAGATCGCTCCACTGGAGAAGTGGGCTAATCATCTCTCTCACATTAAATCCTGAATGTTTAATTTAGTTTAGAGATACAGTGTGGAAACAGGGCCCTTAGGCCCACCGAGTCCGCACCTACCAGCGATCCCCGCACATTAACGCTATCCTACACACACTGGGGACAATTTACATTTTATACCAAGCCAATTAACCTACAACCCCGTACGTCTTTGGAGAGTGGGAGGAAACCGAAGATCTCGGACAAAACCTACGCAGCTCATGTGGAGAACGTACAAACTCTGTACAGACAAGCACCTATTGTCAGGATCGAACCCGGGTCTCTGGTGCTGTAAGGCGTTAGCTCTACCGCTGCGCCACCATGCCGCCGGCCCTTTATTAACTTCCTCATTTCAGATTAGCAAGCACAAGAGGCCCTGTTCTCTAGTTGGCTCCATCACATATTGCTCTAGGAAACCATCTCTAATGCACTCTACCATTTCCAACTTGATTAACAGAATCTGTGCAAAGATTAAAATTTCTCATAATCATTGCTCTGACCTTTTTACAAACATCCATTATTTGTTACCTTTCCTAAAGGTGTCTACTGTTTGGTCTAAACACACTTCTCAGTGTCTTCTTTCCCTTGATGTTCCTAACTCCACCCAAATTAACTCATCATCATCTGAGTCAAGATTGTCTCTCGCATCTTTACTTACTTCACCTCTTATTAATAGTGCTACCTCACCACCCATCCCTTCTAGCCCACTCTTCCTCAAAGGATGAATATCCATGAATATAAAGTTCCAGACTTCAATCCTCTTGCAACCATGTCTCTATTATAGCTTTCAGATCATGCTCATCCTGCTGTTCGTTATGTTAGTTCATCTACAATGTTACAAATGTTTTGCACTATCTATCTATCTATCTATCTATCTATCTATCTATCTATCTATCTATCTATCTATCTATCTATCTATCTATCTATCTATCTATCTATCTATCTATCTATCTATCTATCTATTAAAACTCTGTGTGTGTGTGGGTGAGTATGTGGGTGTATGTCATTATTTTTGCCTTTGATTTGTTACTCCGCCAAAACCAGACGCAAAAACGCCGAGATTTTTACCATTTCGCTAGCGATTTTACTTTTACATTCGCTGATCCACTCCTCATTAAATTTAGTCATTTTTCTGTACACATTTTTAATAAAATCCTTCCTCCCGCCCCCCCCCCCTCACTTATTTTGTCGCCTCCTGCTGGCCACCTTCTCATCGCGTCTCCCGCGCGGCCATAACAGCTGCTGCCGCACGGCTCTCCTCCACTTCCACACACCCCCCCCGGCCCGGATCTGTCACGCGGGCTGAAGCCAAAGATTGGCTGGTCCCCCGCTGCTTTTTGCCGTCCTCGCTGGCGGCCCGCAGGCTCACTCGGCATCACGCCCCCCCGCCCCTCCACCCTCCCCCCCGCCCCCTCCACCCTCCCCCCTCTGAAGTCTGAAGTTGGGTCTGAAGTGCCGATGATGCGAGGCCATGCAGCTGACGCTTACTCTGAGGCCGACGGCTGCTGGGTGGCCCTACCCCTCACCTCCCTCCCTTAATATAATAGCAATGGGGGTGGTTAGTGTGTGTGTGCGTGTGTGAGAGGTTGGTTAGTGTGTGTGTAACGCCTCAGGCCGCCCCCTCCCCTCGCAACCGCGCGTTGCGGGAACAGACCCAACGGGTCTGCACTTGGTCTAGTATATTACTAAAACTCTCATCTTGTTTGTTTGGATGTCTGTGAGTGTGTGAGTGAGTGAGTGAGTGAGTGAATGAGTGAGATCCTGAAATTAGGCAAATGGGTACACAATAGCACCATATTTTTTGCACCACTTTGCTCACAATTGTCCTGTGGTGTTTCAACAAGTTTTGTTCAGATTTATGTTATATTTTACAAGTTATTCACATTTTTAACTTTACAAAATCCAGTTTGAGAAAGAATGACTTGAACACTGCAATGGCAGTTGCAGTGGCAGTTACAGCTATGACATCACAATGGGATCTCATTTACATAAACTGCCCATGAACAGTGCCCCACCTCACAATGACGTCACCTCATTTACATAAACTGCCCATCAACAATGTTCCACCCAGTGCAATGAGAGATTTGTTACATAGTGGTAAGGCGAGGGAGGGAGTTGGGGAGGGGAGAATGAGAAATGTTATTTACACATTGTGTTTAGTGGGGGAGTGCAATAGGGGAGAGGTGAGGAGTGGCAGAGCAGGGAATGGGGAGAGGGGAGAGAGGAGTGAGAAGAGGGAGGGTGAAGAAGGAATGTTGGGGATTGAGTGGAAATGAACCACACCTGCGAAGCTGGGGGCTATGGGTAGTGGTAGAATATTGCATTGGGGGAACGGGTTGCATTGGGGGAACGAGCGAGTGGTGGAATATTGCGTTGGGGAAACGGTGCCCAACGGGTCCCACTTGGTCTCGTATATTACTAAAACTCTCATCCTGTTTGTTTGGATGTCTGCGTGTGAGTGAGTGAGACTTTTGCACAACCGTACTCACGATAGTCTTGTGATGTGTTTTCATCAAGTTTCCTCCGATTGATGTTTTATTTTACAAGTTATTCACATTTTTAACTTTACAAAATTCAGTTTGAGAAAGAATCTTGAACACTGCAGCGGCAGTTGCACTGACAGTTACAGCTATGACATCACAATGGGATCTCATTTGCAACAATGTGGCAATCACAGAAGACTGAGTCCTGGCAGAGGGAGACTGGACAGGAGGGGGAGGTTGTGCTGGGTATAAGTGAAATGAGCCGCCTCTGCACAGTTGAGGGCTATGGGTGAGTGGTGGAATATTATGTTGGGGGAACGGGTTGCATCGAGGGACCAGGCCTCCTGTGTGACAGGGACCCAACGGGTCCCACTTGGTTGAGTAATATATAAAGTTTTTATGCATGCTTTTTTTGGGTCAATTTTGATCATTTATTTAGCACACTGATGCTACTGCGACCCTATTTGACTCTTGTCCATAATTTCATATTATATTTTTGTTTTCTTTCTTTCATTTCTCTCCTTATTCGCTGGGCCTATACTCGCTGGAGTTTAGAAGAATGAGGGGGGACCTCATCGAAACGTTCAGAATAATGAAAGGCTTGTGGAGAGGATGTTTACACTAGTGGGAGAGTCTAGAACTGGAGGTCATAGCCTCTGAATTAAAGGATGTTCTTTTAGGAAGTAGATGAGGAAATTTCTCATTAGTCAGAGGGTGGTGAATCTGTGGAATTTGCCACCGAAGTCTTTGGAGGCAAAGTCAGTGGATATATGTCAGAGATAGATAGATTCTTGATTAGCACGGTTGTCAGATGTTATGGGGGGATGGCAGGAGAATGGGGTTAGGAGGGAGAGATGGATCAGCCATGATTGAATGGCGGAATAGACTTGATGGGCCGATGGCCTAATTCTACTTATTCTATGTTCTTATTTCTCCCTCTCTAGTCAGGCTGTTTGAGTTTCCATCTCTCTCTAATTCTCGTTTCAACCCTCCCCTACAGAGCTAGCAAACATGCCCGTGTGAAAATTGACTTGGCCTGCACAGCCATCTGTGGCAATAAATTCCACAGATTCACCACCTTGCTGTCATGTGTAGCCTTAATTTTAGTCTCTGCATCCATTCTATCTAGAGGTGAAAGTAGGTTGAAAGAGGCCAGTGTTGTCAGTCCTAATAGGTTAAATATGGGGATATGGGGCAAATGCAGACAGGTGGGACTTGCTTGGTCAGCATGGACGAATTGGGCCAAAGAGCTTGTATCTAATCAAGTGTGTTTTATTATCATATGTCATAGGAGGGGGCCGATTCTGTTGTCCAGGCCGCTGAGGACGTCCCCCAGCCCCGACGTCGGACTTACATCACCCCGGCGAGCGGGCCTGAACATCGGGCCGCCCGTAGCGGCGACTGCGGAGGGCTCAGGGAGGCCCCGACCACGGGTGAACATTGGGGAACATTAGAGGAAGAGAATGACTTTGGTGCCTTCCCTCACAGTGGGAAAATTTGATTCTGCTGTGTGGGGATGTTTTTATGTTGAATTCTAGCGTGTATTGTGTTCTTTATTTTTATTGTATGGCTGTATGGGAATCTCATTTCACTGTGCCATCTGGCACATGTGACAAATAAATGTATCTTGTATCTTGTCCCAGATAGAACAATGAAATTCTTTCGTGCAGCAGCACAACAGGACATGTAAACATAGTACACTGTAAGCAATATAATAAACAAGAAAAAAAAGTTCAGTGTGTGTGTATATACAGGAGTATATACAGTATATACAGGAGTGATACAGCTTGGAAACAGGCCTTTCGGCCCAACTTGCCCACACCAACCAACATGTCCCAGTTACGCTAGTCCTGCCTGCCTGTGTTTGCCGTATAACTCTCCAAATCTGTCCTATCCATGTACTTGTCTAACTGTTTCTTAAACGTTGGGATAGTCCCAGCCTCAACTACCTCATCTGGCAGCTTGTTCCATGCACCCACCACCTTTTGTGTGAAAAAGGTTACCCCTCAGATTCCTATTAAGTCTTTTCCCCTTCACATTAAACCCATACACACACACACACACACACATATATACACACACACCATACACATAAAAACAAACAACAATATTAGTGCAGAAAGACAAATCGAATGCCCCCAAGTCTACGTACTTCAGAACTATCTCTATCTGTGCTGTGTGACTATGACTGTGCATTCACCCTATCTAATTCCTGATGCTTTTGTACACCTCTATAAGATCTTCTTGCATCTGTGTTGTTGCCCTGTGAATGTCGAAGCAGCGTTAAATCATGCATGTATTAGTCATCGCCTTGCTTGACCAGCGCCGCTGACATTGGGGCAATTGCTCCCCCTCCCCGCCCGCCCGCCCCACCAGCTGATGTGACGCGGCGCCCTCGCTTCACTGTCATATGATCGCCGGCTGCGGAGCTGGAGGGGGAGAGGCAGAGAGAGAAGGAGGGAGAGAATAGGAGGGAGAGAGACAGAGAGAGAGAAGGTGACACAGAGAGAGGGAGAGAAGGTGACAGAGAGAGAGAAAGAGACAGACAGAGGGAGAGAGGAGAGAGACAGAGACAGAGAGATCGAAGGAGAGAGAGAAGCAGAGGGGGAGAGAGGGAGAGGTTGAAGGAGACAGAGGGAGAGGCAGAGGCAAAGATAGATAGAGAGGGAGGGGGAGGCAGAGAGAGACAGAGGGAGAGAGACAGAGGGAGATAGATAGAGAGATAGATAGAGAGATAGATAGATAGATAGATAGATAGAGAGATAGAGAGAGAGGTAGAGGGATAGAGGGGAGCAGCATTCAGAGCCGGAGCAGAGGCAGCGAGCGGATCAGAGGCATCGGGCGGGCCGGGTGTGAGCAGCAGGATCCCGGGGAGGATTGGGTCCGGGTCCGGGAGCGGGAGCCGCAGTGGAGAGGAGCGGGGCAGAGGCGCACAGCGACGGCAGGATGAGCATGCTGGTGCTGATCAATAAGCTGCTGGACTGGTTCAAGTCCTTGTTCTGGAAGGAGGAGATGGAGCTGACGCTGGTCGGCCTGCAGTACTCCGGCAAGACGACGTTTGTCAACGTGATAGCGGTACATGCACTCCCGCACCTCGCCTTCCATGACCAGCCCTCGCCCCACACACACACACACAGGCGGGGAGATCACCCCCTCTCCTCAATCCCTCCTTCCCCCTCCCTCCCTCTCCTTCCTTCTTCTCCCCCCTCATCCCTCATTCCCCCTCCCTCTCTCACCCCTTCCCCTCCCTTTCTCTCCCACCCCTCCCTCCCTTCTTCTTTCCCCCTCATCCCTCATTCCCCCTCCTACCCTCACCCATTCCTCCCTTCCCCTCCCTCCCACCCGTCCCACTATTCCCTCTCCCATCCCCCCCTTCCTTCTTCTCACCCTCATCCCTCCTCCCCTTCCCTTCCTCTCCCCTCCTCCTTCACCTCTTCCTCTCCCACCTTCCTCTCCCCTCTTGCTCTCCCCTCTTCCTCTCCCTCTTCCCCCTCTTCCCCTTCCTTCCTCTCCCCTCCTCCTTCACCTCTTCCTCTCCCACCTTCCTCTCCCCTCTTGCTCTCCCCTCTTCCCCTTCCTCCCTTCCCCTTCCTCCCTTCCTCTCCCTCTTCCCCTTCTCCCTCTTCCCCTTCTCCCTCTCCCCTCCCTTCCTCTCTCCCTTCCTCTCCCCTCTTGCTCTCCCCTCTTCCCCTTCCTCCCTTCCCCTTCCTCTCCCTCTTCCCCTTCTCCCTCTCCCCCTCCCTTCCTCTCTCCCTTCCTCTCCCCTCCTCCCTCTTCCCCCATCTCCCTTCCTCGCTCCTTCCCCCTCCCCCCCCCCCTCCTTTCTTCTTCCCACCCCTCCAGGGCAGAGCCACTATTCCAGGCGTCTCCAGTCCCTGCCATTGAGACCCCTGGCTGTGCGGCTGCCCCTCTATGAGTGTGGGAATCTGCCGGGACTGCCCCTGCAGGAGTTGGGTGAGCAGCTGGGGCTGTGGGGTGAGCAGGAGCTCAGAACGCCTGTGTCACGCCTTTGCCATGCAAGCCCCTCCTGCCCGTGCAAGGTTATCATCATTTCCTGTGCAATGTCTAGCTGTGTTTGGCCTTTAAATCCCTTTAAACCAAAACACAACTTAATCTTTGCATCTAATAATATATTTTAAAACAAGCTTTGTATCTTTTTTTAATCAAACTTCATCTGAGGGACAATTTATATGCTTGTATGTGTGAATTTTTTAAATATGTATACAGATAAACTACTGTCATGTGTGGTATGGCTGCACCTAGACTCCTTGTGTTACAAGAATTCTTCCCCGAGAAATTATAACCCTTGATTCAGTTGTGCCAGAAAAAAATCATTAGGAACGTCATTGAATTTGCTTACAAATTCTCCAGCTGAGGTGACGTATTAAAAATTAATATTTGTATCCATCCCTTTTTATTTAAACCTTTTAGGTGCTCTATATTAATTAATTGCGTTTCATTTTCATATCTTACAACGTTCCTTTAATTTCCTAAGGCCTTCAAATTTTCCAGTCAAACTAAAAATAATCTTGCTTTCGAATAATTAAGCTGGGCCCAAGAGTCAGAAATATATTTTTCTCTTTGAAATGACAGATTAAAAAAATTATTTTAAAGCAAAATTCCTTCTCCTGTGCTCTATGATAGCATCCGTCAACCAAGTAGGTTATTCTTTCTTTGTATTGCCCGTAGAGTCTTACAGTTAATACTTTCCCTTAAATGGGCGGCACAGTTGCTGTCTTACAGTGCCAGAGACCCGGATTCGATCCTGACTACGCGTGCTGTCTGTACGTAGTTTGCACGTTCTCCCTGTGGCACTGTGGGTTTTCTCCAGGGGTTTAAAGCTGGAAAGGGTGTAGAGAAGATTTACGAGGACGTTGCCAGGACTTGAGGGCCTGCCTACGCAATAGGGAGAGGTTGAGCAGGCTAGGACTTTATTCCTTGGAGCGCAGGAGGATGAGGGGAGATCTTATAGAGGTCTACAAGATCATGAGAGGAATAGATCGGGTGGATGCATTTTGAAAAAATAGTATTTTATCCAAGCGGTACAGTGCTGCATCAGTACAGTTGCTGCCTTACAGCGCCAAAGATCCGGGTTCGATCCTGAGTAAGGGTGCTGTCTCTACCGTGTTTGCACGTTATCCCTGTGACCGTGTGGGATTTTCCCAGGTGCTCCGGTTTCCTCCCACACTCCAGAGAAGTACAGGTTTGTACATTAATTGGCTTCTGTAAATTGTAAATTATCCCCAGTGTGTAGGATCGTGCTAGTCTATGGGGTGATTGCTGGTCGGCGCGGACTTGGTGGGCCGAAGGGCCTGTTTCCACGCTTTAGACTTCAGAGATACAGCATGGAGACAGGCCCTTCGACCCACCAAGTCTGTTGCAACCATGTTGCCCCATCTGCACTAGTTCCACCTGCTTACGTTTGGCCCATATCCTTCTAAACCTTTCCTGTCCATGTACCTGTCTAAGTGTTTCTTAAATGTTGCGAACGCCCCTGCCTCAACTACCTCCTCCGCGCAGCTCGTTTCACTCATCCACCCACCAACCTTGTGTAAAAAAGGTTACCCCTCTGGTTCCTATTAAATCTTTCCCCCCTCACCTTAAACCTATGCCCTCTGGTTCTCGATTACCCAACTCTGGGTAAGACGAATATATTAAATCTCAATACAGAGAGTTTTGAAAATGTGCAACATTTTTATGTTTTGAAATTATTTTTTGTGATGTTGGGATTATTGACCAAACCCCTAATTATTTCTGGTCCCTCGTTGTTCTTCAATTGATGTTGGGATTCATCTCGGATGTTCTCCCCTCACGGTAGTCACGGTGGCGCAGCGGTAGAGTTGCTGTCTTACAGCGAATGCAGCGCCGGAGACCCGGGTTCGATCCTAGACTATGCTGTCTATACGGAGTTTGTACGTTCTCCTCGTGACCTGCGTGGGATTTCTCTGAGATCTTTGGTTTCCTCCCACACTCCAAAGACGTACAGCTTTGTAGGTTAATTGGCTTGGTAAATGTAAAACTTGTCCCCAGTGGGTGTAGGATGGTGTTATGTGCGGGGATCGATGGTCGGCACGGACCCGGGTGGGCCGAAGGGCCTGTTTCCGCTCTGTATCTCTAACCACTGTGGCCTGCAGGTCTGGCCACGTGCTAAGGCTTTGAGCGGTGGTGGTTACTGTTGGTGATGGCGTTCCCACATTGCTGCCATGCCCGGAGTTCCAGGCCGAGGACTTGGGCTCATTGAGGAAGCGGCAATGTCCTCCCAAAAATACGGAAGTGTGATTTGGTGGGGAACCTGCAGATGGTGGTGTTTGCATGCACCTGCTGCCCCTGAACCTTTTTGTGGTGGAGGTTTGGGATATACTTTAGACGTTACAAAATAAGGAGCCGGTCATTTAAAACAGGGCAGCATAGAAATTTTATCTCTCGCAGGGTAGTTATAGAATTATACAGCGTGGAAGCAAGCCCTTCGGCCCAACTTGCCCACATGGTCCACCGATCCGTGAATCTCTGGCAGATAAAATCTTTGCCCCTGAGGGTGATGGAGGCCAGAGTTTTAGATATATTTAACGTAGATCTAGATAAATATTAGAAAGATTGAGGGGAACTATCACAGAAGAGGAGCTGAGGTCAACATGGATCAGACATGATTGTATTGAATGGTGAGGCAGCATCGAGTGTTCGAGTAGCTAAACTCCTGCTCCCATTTTAATGAGTTCATGCGCTTTTACGTTTATGGTTGTTATCTCTCTAAAGCAGATTAAGTTGGAGGGTTACATTTGCCTATATCTGCTCTTGTGTCTCAATCTTTAGACTTTAGCACTTTAGAGATACGACGTGGAAACAGGCCCTTCGGCCCACCAAGTCTGTGCCGACCAGTGATCCCCGAGCTTTCACACTATCCTACGCACACTAGGGGACAATTTACAGTTGTACTAAGCCAATTAACCTACAAACCTGTATATATTTGGAGTGTGGGAGGAAACCGGAGCACGCAGAGAAAACCCACGCAGGTCACAGGGAGGACGTACAAACTCCATACAAACTGCACGTGTAGTCAGGATCAAACCCAGGTCTCTGTAGCTGTGAGGCAGCGATTCTACAGCTGCACCACTGTGCCGCACTAATCTGTTGCCATATTCTGGATGGGGCAATCGTAATTAATTTTGTTAGATGGTGCCACTATATGGAGGGAACTATCATTTAGGATAGTGGATACCAATCTGGTGGGCGGGTTTTCTTCTGGATTGTGTTAGGTTCCTTGAGTGTTACTAGAACTGAACTCATCCAGATATGTGAAGTATATTGCATCACACACCTTAACCTGCAGTGTACGGAGAGAATGTTACGAGGATGTTGCCAAGACCTAAGGGTCTGAGCTATAGGGAGAGGTTGGGCAGGCTAGGACTTTATTCCTTGGAGCACAGGAGGATGAGGGGTGATCTTATGGGGGTGTGTATAATCGTGGGGGGAATAGATGGGGTAGATACACAGAGTCTTTTACCCAGCATATGGGGAATCAAGAACCAAAGGACATTTTTTAGGTGACGGGAATTATTTAATGGGAACCTGTGTGGCAATGTTTTTATACAAAGGGTGGTGGTTTATGGAACAAGCTGCCAGAAAAGGAGGTAGTTGAGGCAGATAGTACAGCTGCATTCAAAAGCCATTTGGACAGGTAGTTGGATAGGAAAGGCTTAGAAGGATATGGGCCTAAACGCAGGGAGGTGGGTCTAGTGTCGATGGGGCATCTTGGTGGGCCTGGGCAGGTTGGGCTGAAGGGCCTGTTTCTGTGCTGCATGGTTCGATGGCCTCATTGATGATGGGAAGACTTTGGGGTTGTGGAGATGAATCACTGGCTTCAGTGAGCTGCCCTTGCATGTCATGGTATTTATGCTGCAGTTCTGATTGAGTTTGCGGTTGGTGGTGAACCCCAGGAGTTTGATGAATTCTAGAGGCAAGACAAGGGTGACTGTCCTTGACAATATGGCCAGGGTGATGGTAACGGCAGCGACTATCAAAGACATGTGGTTAGACAGCCCTTTGTTGCTGGTGAGGATCATCGCCTGCCATTTAGAGCGCAAGAAAAAAGATTGACACAAAAAGCTGGAGTAACTCGGTGGGTCACACAGCATCTCTGGAGAAAAGGAATAGGTAACGTTTCAGGTGCAGACCCTGCTACACATTTATAGTACAAATGCTTGTTGATAGTCCCATGCCAATATTGGAGCAGCTCAGCTGGAGATGAAGCATGTGCTTGTATATCAGTCTGGGGTGCAAGAGCTCGGATGCTATCTAGTCCCATTGCCTTTGCTGATGCAACCTTAATCATTTAGAATAGGCAATAGACAATAGGTGCAGGAGTAGGCCATTCGGCCCTTCGAGCCAGCACCGCCATTCAATGTGATCATGGCTAATCATCCCCAATCAGTACCCCGTTCCTGCCTTCTCCCCATATCCCCTGACTCCGCTATTTTTAAGAGCCCTATCTAGCTCTCTCTGGAAAGCATCCAGAGAACCTGCCTCGTCCGCCCTCTGAGGCAGAGAATTCCACACACTCACCGCTCTTTGTGAGAATATATTTTAGATTGTATTTCTGAATTGGAGCTTTATTTTATAAGATCTAAATTACATTTTAAACTATTATTGTTCCGTAGAAAGGAGGTATACATTTCAATTATCACAAACAATAATAAGATCTATAATCTGTCCTTGGATAGCATATGACCTTTCCAATGTTCTTTTTTTAGTGACAATAATTATGATTCTGCATTAATCCTGCAGTGCTCTCTTTTTTGACTCATGCTGGAAATTGTGCAAGATGCAAGTAAGGTGGAGGTAAATAAGGAAGATGGCTGTCTGGATATTCTCATTCCTAACTGACTGTCGTGAACAATAAGCTTTTATTGTCCTTGACTTGACTGCAAGCTTTGACCACATTCTTCTCCTCCTGTACCGTACTGTCAGTTCTGTCATCCAGCCGGCCAGGACTAACCTCGTCTACTTTGTCTACTTGTGGCTGGAGAATGAAACCAAGATCTTGTTATGGCGGCACGGTGGCGCAGCGGTGGAGTTGCTGCCTTAGAGCGCCAGAGACCCGGGTTCGATCCTGACTACGGCTGCTGTGTGTACAGAGTTTGTATTGTGACCACGTGGGTTTTCTCCTGGTGCTCCGGTTTCCTCCCACACTCCAAAGACGTACAGATTTGTAGGTGAATTGGCTTGGTATAAATGTAAATTGTCCCTAGTGTGTGTGTGATAGTGTTAATGTGCGGGAATCGCTAGTTGGTGAGGTCTCGGTGGACTGAAGGGCCTGTTCGGGGCTAATTGGCATGGTAAAATTGTAAATTGCCCCTAGTGTGTAGGATAGTGTTGGAAGGAACTGCAGATGCTGGTTTAAACCAAAGATAGAAACAAAATTCTGGAGTAACTCAGCGGGACAGGCAGCATCTCTGGAGAGAAGGAATGGCGACGTTTCGGATCGAGACATTCAGTATGAAGAAGGGTCTCCACCCGAAACATCACCAATTCCTTCTCTCCAGCGATGCTGCCTGTCCTACTGAGTTACTCCAGCGTTTTGTGTCTATTGTAGGATAGTGCTAGTGTACGGGGTGATTGCTGGTTGACGCAGACTCGGTGGGCTGAAGGGCCTGTTTCCGGGCTGTTTCTCTAAACTAAATTAAACTAAACATGGTATTTAGTTCTACTGCACCCTATGTTGTGCGTTTTGCGCTGTGGTGACTGAAGAAGTTGAGAAGAGTCCTTCTGATACTTAACTGATCGGCAGGTTTTGGGAGAACGAGCCAATACTGTTTTGTCCAACTTCAATACACAGATGTGGTCATTCTATTGTTGAGGTGGTATGAGGATGTTGCTCTTGGATAGCTTTCCTGCTAGTTACCCTGTTGTGAAAATGAACACAATCCATTAGAAGATAGACGCAGGAATCGCTGGTCGGTGAGGTCTCGGTGGGCTGAAGGGCCTGTTTGTGGCTAATTGGCATGGTAAAATTGTAAATTGCCACTAGTGTGTCGGATAGTGTTGGAAGGAACTGTAGATGCTGGTTTAAACCAAAGATGGACACAAAATGCCAGAGTAAATCAGTGGGCCAGGCAACATCTCTGGAGAGAAGGAATGGATGACGTTTCGGGTCGAGACCTTCAGATTCTCGCCGAGACTTCTCGACCCGAAACGTCGCCCATTCCTTCTCTCCAGAGATGCTGCCTGGCCCGCTGAGTTTTCTCCAGCATTTTGCGTTTATCTTGGGTGTAAACCAGCATGAGGTTCCTTCCGACACAACTCGTACGAAGCACGGCGAAGGAAGTAAATAAAAGTGGGAGTGTTTGCACAGTTGATGGGAAAATGCTCTTGGCTGACAATTGTGGTAAATGTTGTACTCCAACCATGGTTCTTTGTTGAACTAGCACAATCGTTCTTTGATAGATCAGTTTTATATCGCTCGTCTGCTCACATGTAAATGGCAGGCATGCAAAACAGCTGACTATTGTGCTGGTCACTTTTACCTTTCATTTCCTTGCTTTAATTTGAGATGGTTTAGTGGAATAAATTGAACCCTCTTTGCATGAGAGGGAGATTATTTTACAGAACATGCCTCTGAATTGTGAGCCCCCTTTGCATTGTTTGAGTTGAGTTTAGTTTATTGTCACGCATGCGCGTGAAAAGCTTCTCTTGGTGCTAACCGGTCAGCGGAAAGGCAATACATAATTACAATCGAGCCATCCACAGTGTTCAGATGGGTTTAGTTTAGAAATACAGTGCAAACAGGCCCTTCGGCCCACCGAGTCTGCGCACATTAACGCTATCCTATACACACACGAGGGACAAGTTACAATTATACCAAGCCAATTAACCAACAAACCGGTACTTCTTTGGACTGTGGGAGGAAACCGGAGATCTCGAAGAAAACCCACGCAGGTCATAGGAAAAACGTACAAACTCCGTACAGACAAGCACCCGTAGTCAGGATCGAACCCGGGTCTCTGGCGCTGCAAGGCAGCGACTGCACATTTGCACCACTGTGCATCTTGTATGTTAATAAGAGCTCCAGTCATTATTTTTTTTTAATCTATGCTTTTCCTTTCATGCTCTTTCAAGTGTTGTGATCAACTTTGAATTCCTGAATGCCACCCTTGAAATCATAATTTGATTTGTCACATATTTTGACAGGCCTATTTAATTTCTTTATATTATCAAAGCCTAACCTTGAGAAGCATTAATGTGAATCCTTCAACATTCTCTCACATGTCAAACCAGATTTACCTCATTTTTGTAGTAAAAAAAAAAAGTTTGTTTAAGTCTTCATAACCACTTGATATTGATAACAGGATAAGGTGTTTTTTTTAAATATCTAAAATTGGTTTTATATATGTGAAAGCAGAACTAAATGCAATTGTTCACAAATTCCAATTGACACCTACTTTGTTGATTTTGTTAAGGAATCCCATTGAACTGTTATAATAATATTAAATGCAAACTGCTGTAAATGATTTCCAGAATAGAAAGGGGATTATTTGAGAAATTAATTTCTGGTGAGATTTGTATTAATTCTTTGTTTAGCACTGTGTATGTGCACGTAATGTTCAACACATTACCCAGTGTATGTGGAGATGCTGGGAAGATAGTGTTTAAAAAAAAATTTAATTGTATAAATTGATTACAATTTGATCTTTGGGATGGCTGTTTATCAAGGATTTGGAGTGTAGGCTTTACCTGAAATGGCAGGTTTGTGTTTTTTAGTTTATTAAGTTGGTGCCATGTATATGCTACAGTTTGCTCTACCATTCTGATTAATATTGACTACATGCAACATATAAATGAGGAGGAACCTAATGCCCCTGTCCCACTTAGGAAACCTGAACGGAAACCTCTGGAGACTTTGCGCCCCACCCAAGGTTTCCGTGCGGTCCCTGGAGGTTGCAGGTGGTTGCCAGAGGTTTCAGGTAGTGGAAGCAGGTAGGGAGACTGACAAAAACCTCCGGGAACCGCACAGAAACCTTGGGTGGGGCGCAAAGTCTCCAGAGGTTTCCGTTCAGGTTTCCTAAGTGGGACAGGGGCATTGGGACAGGGTCAAGACTGTTTTATTACTATATGTCTCGAAACGGAACATTGAAGGGTCCCGACACAAAAACATCACCCACCCCTTTTCTCCAGAGAAAATGGAGGCGCTTCAGGCGTTGTCCCTTGAACCCCCACCGGAGCCCTGCCCCTGGACCCCACCGGAGGCCTAGCCAGCCTCCTGGACCCCGGCCAATACTTCCTACTTTTTTTCTGGAGGTGAATATCATGCTCAGTCCACATTGCTTAAAATTTTTGAGTCTACTGTATGAGAAGGGGTTAAAAAAAAATAATATAGTGTAATTCAATACAAAATAATAGTTAAAATCAAAATTAAAAGATTTTTAAAGTATCATGTAGGCTCGCTGTAAACAAAAAATTTTCAAATTAAGGATTTCATTCTAAATATATTTAATATAAAATAATTATAAATAATTTAAACCACTGTTAACATTTATGACAGAAATTAAAATTTGTGGTGATCGGTCGCGGAACAACCCCATTGAAGATAACAATGGTTACCCAGACCTCATTGCTGGTTGTGAAGGGGCCCCCATAATAGTTCAAGCTTCATGGCCCCAAAAATGTAGGTGCGCCACTGTGTATGACTCTGTGACTGCCAGAACAAGAATAGAATGGTGTAAGAAGGGACTGCAGAAGCTGGTTGACACCGAAGAAAGACGCAACATGTCGGAGTAACTCATCGGGTCAGGTGGATAGTTTGAATAGGTGACATTTTGGGTTGAGACCCTTCGTCCAATGAAGGGTTTGGACCCGAAATGTCACCCATTTCTGCCTGACTCGCTACTCCAGCATTTTGTGTCTGTCTTAAGAATTGAATGGTTCCACAGAAGGCGGCTTGTACCTTACAGTCTGTCAGACAGAGCTGCAGTGACTCCAGGAAGCAGATAACATTGAGCTGGGAGAGATTTTCGATTGGGCTGCTCTGATTTTACCTGCAGTGAGGACAGGTGGCAACATTAAGATCTGTGGGATACGATAACAAGAAACAAAAATAGACAGATGCCCTTTGGTCTGATTTGTTTGCTCAGTTACACGGAAGACATAGAAACATAGAAACATAGAAATTAGGTGCAGGAGTAGGCCATTCGGCCCTTCGAGCCTGCACCGCCATTCAATATGATCATGGCTGATCATCCAACTCAGTATCCCGTACCTGCCTTCTCTCCATACCCTCTGATTCCCTTAGCCACAAGGGCCACATATAACTCCCTCTTAAATATAGCCAATGAACTGGCCTCGACTACCCTCTGTGGCAGAGAGTTCCAGAGATTCACCACTCTCTGTGTGAAAAAAGTTCTTCTCATCTCGGTTTTAAAGGATTTCCCCCTTATCCTTAAGCTGTGACCCCTTGTCCTGGACTTCCCCAACATCGGGAGCAATCTTCCTGCATCTAGCCTGTCCAACCCCTTAAGAATTTTGTAAGTTTCTATAAGATCCCCTCTCAATCTCCTAAATTCTAGAGAGTATAAACCAAGTCTATCCAGTCTTTCTTCATAAGACAGTCCTGACATCCCAGGAATCAGTCTGGTGAACCTTCTCTGCACTCCCTCTATGGCAATAATGTCCTTCCTCAGATTTGGAGACCAAAACTGTACGCAAAACTGTACACAAGTTACTTATCAGCATCTTATTGGACAAAGGTCCAAAGGAGTTTAGTTTAGAGATACAGTGCGGCAACAGGCCCTTCGACCCACCGAGCCCGCGCCGACCAGCGATCGCCCTGCACACTAGCACTATCCTACACACACTGGGGACAATTTACAATTCTTACCAAAGCCAATTAACCTACAAACCTGTACGTTTTTGGAGTGTGGGAGTAGGCCGGAGCTCCCAGAGACAACCCACGCGGTCACGGAGAGAACCTGCAAACTCCATACAGACAGCACCTGTAGTCAGGAACGAACTGATCAATTCTCTGGCACGGAAAGGCAGCAACGGTACCGCTGCGCCACTGTGCCGCCCCTTGGTGATAAGTACTTAGCTTGCACTCTTCCAAAACGTCAGGAGCCTATTTGTGATAGGGTTGGTTCTGAGCTTTATCCACGAGATGTGAACAGACTACCAGACATCACAATAGACAATAGACAAATAGACAATAGGTGCAGGAGTAGGCCATTCAGCCCTTTGAGCCAGCACTGCCATTCAATGTGATCGTGGCTGATCATCCACAATCACCACCCCGTTCCTGCCTTCTCCCCGTATCCCTTGGCACCGCTATCTTTAAGAACTCTATCCAACTTTCTCTTGAGAGCATCCAGAGATCCGGCCTCCACCGCCCTCTAAGGCAGAGAATTCCACAGACTCACCACTCTCTGTGTGAAAAAGTATTTCCTCATCTCTGTTCTAAATGGCTTGCCCCTTATTCTTAAACTGTGGCCCCTGGTTCTGGACTGCCCCAACATCGGGAACATGTTTCCTGCCTCTAGCGTGTCCAAACCCTTAATAATCTTATATGTTTCAATAAGATACCCTCTCATCCTTCTAAATTCCAGAGTATACAAGCCCAGCCGCTCCATTCTATCAACGTATGACAGTCCCGCTATCCTTGGAATTAACCTTGTAAACCTACGCTGCACTCCCTCAATTGCAAGAATGACCTTTCTCAAATTTGGAGACCAAAACTGCACACAATTCTCCAGGTGTGGTCTCACTAGGGGCATGTACAACTGCAGAAAGGCCTCTTTGCTCCTATATTCAACTCCTCTTGTTATGAAGGCCAACATGCCATTTGCTTTCTTCACTGCCTGCTGTATCTGCATGTTTACTTTCAGTGACTGATGAACAAGGACCCTCAGATCCAGTTGTACTTCCCCTTTTCCCAACTTGACACCATTTAGATAATAATCTACCTTCCTGTTTTTGCCACCTAAGTGGATAACCTCACATTTATCCACATTAGATTGCATCTGCCATGCATCTGCCCACTCCCCCAACCTGACCAAGCCACCCTGCATCCTCATAGCATCCTCCTCACAGTTCACACTGCCACCCAGCTTTGTGTCATCTGCAAATTTGCTAATGTTACTTTTAATCCCTTCATCTAAATCATTAATATATATTGTAAATAGCTGTGGTCCCAGCACCGAGTCTTGCTGTTCCGCACTAGTCACTGCCTGCCATTCTGAAAGGGACCCATTAATCCCTACTCTTTTTTTCCTGTCTGCCAACCAATTTTCTATCCATGTCAGCACCCTACCCACAATACCATGTGCTCTAATTTTGCCCACTAATCTTCTGTGGGACCTTATCAAATGCTTTCTGAAAGTCCAGGTACACTACATCCACTGGCTCTCCCTATCCAGGGAGTTACTCCAACATTCCACCTTGATGAAACGTTGGTGTCTGGAAAGACCAAACAGGAACACAAGAAGAATCAGGAGGGTGTACGTTGATTATAAGAAACAGGAGTATGTTGAGGAAAGACCAAGTACATCTTCACTACTTCACATGCAGTCTTCCCTGCTATAAGATAGATGCTCAAATACTTAATCAACTGAGGAGCAGATTAGAAACATCTGTGTCTGCCAATTGTTGTCAAAAGCTAAGTACTTTTTAATACAAGCACAATTTTGATAGCCTTACTACAACACTTGTGGCAATGTAAGGTTTTAGTCAGTAAACATTTTGAATTTTATCTGCAAAGTAAATCTGCTGAGGTTGCATGCCTTGTTTATCAATGAGCACTTGGAGTTGTTCCTGGAATTTTTCTGACTTGCCAACTTGTTTGTGACTAACATCTCCACCTGAATGCAGTTCTCATGGGTGCTAGTTCATGCTTTACACTGAGTCTTAGAGACAAAGTGTTAATGATTTTCTGAAGATGGGTTCCAACCCGAAATGTCACCTATCCATATTCTCCAGAGCTACTGCTTGACCTGCTGAGTTACTCCAACACTCTGCTTTTTACTCTAAACAAGCATTTGCAGTTCTTTGTTTCTACTAATGTATTCCTCTATTCTCATTAAAAAATGCTTTGGTCAGTTTAACACAAATAAGTCAGATGCTGGTACACCTTCCACTTCCTGGGTGAAAGGACTATTCCAGTATTGCTTTCTCTAAATCCTCATAAGTTGCTACATTTAGTCTTTTTATTCAACACACAGCTTGAAGAAGAGTAAATCGAGTAAGAAATCGGACTGTTCCTTTTTTTAAATTCTGACCTATCTCTTCGCCGATTCCATATTCCACTGTGTTGCTTACAGTAATGCCATTTCTAGATTCTCAAGTCTTCCGAGTTTTTTTTTGAGTGGTGGAAAACCACACAATTCTGCATAAAAACGTCATCATAGAGCGTGGAAACAAGCCCCTCGACCCAATGCCCACGACGACCAACATGCCCATCTACACTTATCCCACCTGCCTGCGTTTGTTCCATATCCTTAGAAACCATTCTTATTCATCTACCTATCTAAATACCCAGATCTGTCCTGCTCATTTACTGTAAAGGATGACTCTGTAGTGTACAGCACAACTTGACTGCAGTATTGTGTAAATGCTATGGACTTTAAACATTGAATTATTACTGTACTTGTATGTATTACTGTACGCCAGGTGTACTTACTTTAAACATAATCTTCTCTTTCTTTATTCCCCGTCAGTTGAATTTAAAATCTCGACGTGCAGATTTTTTACCAGGACAATGTAGATTCTTTCAGTTTCAAAACATAACTTTTCCAACACTTATTGAGGAAGAGTGCACAGGGTTGGGATTGATTTATTAATTGGGTTCGATCGCGACCACGGGTGTTGTCTGCACGGAGTTTGTACATTCTCCTCGTGACCGTGTGGGTTTTCTCTGGGTGCTCTGTTCTCCAGAGATGCTGCCTGACCAGCTGAGTTACTCCGGCACTTTGTGACCTTTTGTACATTAACCAGCGTCTGCAGTTCTTTGATCTACTCAGTAGTTAATGTTTATCGCTTACTTCAATGCTTCAGTGATACTTTCATCTGAGTCAGTTTCTGCTCCCCGAGGATAGTTGGAGCCATTTTGATCTCTGTAAGGCTGGGTGTGGGGAAGCATTTGTTTGCTGTGCTGGTGTGAACAGTTTGATTTTGTTTTGCTTTGTGGTATCATGTCTCGTTCCATTTCTGGAACCTCCTCTCTGCTGTCACCCCCCCGGAAAAAATAGTACTGTCTCCTTGCCACAACCGGTTTGGCTTCGGAAGGGTCATCCATTTAAATTCCAAGATAGGGGTCCCGTATTTGATTTTTGTACAGTATTTAGCGTTTTGGTATTTAGGAGAAGGTGGAGATTAGATTAATGGCCGTAGTACAACAGTTGTTAATGGGTGTAACTGCTCCAGGTAGATCATGTGGAGAGGATGTTTCCACTTGTGGGAGAGTCTAGGAACAGAGGCCGTAGCCTCAGAATAAAAGGACGAACCTTTAGAAAGGAAACGAGGAGGAATTTCTTTAGTCAGAAGATGGTGAAGCTGTGGAATGTATTGCTGCAGGGGGCTGTGGAGGCCAAGTCAATGGATCATTTTAAGGTAGAGATTGTTAGATTCTTGAATAGTATGGGTGTCAGGGGTTATGGGGAGAACTGGGTTTGAGAAGGAAAGATCGATCAGCCATGATTGAATGGCAGAGTAGACTTGCTGGGCCGAATGTCCTAATTCAGCTCCTAGAACATATGAACCGATGAACTTATTGCAGGATACAATGACCTACTCTCATATGCAATGATATGCAGCAAGAAACGCTGCTTCAATAGCATAGCTGACTGTGCTTCAGTGAGTTTGTACACTGATCATGTTTCCCTGGGCATGCATTTTAACGGGCTTGGGTTGGAATCCCTGTTTTTGCACGCAGACATTGGCTGTGACAGGATATCGTTCATCGACACATTCATGGCTTAAATATGCTGCAACACCAAACTTTTGCATGATTTCATTTTGAGATATCAGTTTCCCCATTTTGCAAAAGCATCGAAGATTGCTGACTGCAATTGGAAGGTGAATTTGGTAGAAACAAGAACCTGCAGATGCTGGTTTACAAAACGAAAAGACACACTGTGCTGGAGCAGCTCAGCGATTCAGGCAGCAACCCTGGAGACCATGGATAGGAAAGGTTTTGGTTCGGGGCCTTCCTATAACCTGGAGCCTTTTTCTCTGGACTGCTTCCAGCAAAGGTCGCAGCAAAGGTTGGTTAGTTAGTTTAGTTTATTGTCACGTGTACCGAGGTACAGTGAAAAGCTTTTGTTGCTTTTGTGGAAAGACTGTACATGGTTACAATCGAGCCATCCACAGTGTACAGATGCATGATAAAGGGAATAACGTTTAATATGAGGTAAAGTCTGATCAAATATAGTCCGAGGGTCTATTCACCCTTTTCCCTGTGTTTGAGAATCAGTCCTGGGATCCTACATACTCATTGTGCAAAATTACTACCCACCCTTCTACCTACTATAGGCACCTCAGAACACTGTAGAATTATGATCCATTGATGAGATAAGTGGCATCAGCGTATTGTCCCAAGCTGACATTGTCAAAACCAAGAAAGGGTATAAGTGGATGAAGTAACTCAGCAGGTCTGACAGCATCTCTGGAGAACATGGATAGATGATGTTATGGCGTGACCTAAAACATCTCCTTTCCATGTTCTCCATTGATGCTGCCTGTCCTGCTGACTTACTCCAGCACTTTGTGGCCTTTTGTGTGTTAACCAGCATCTGCAGTTCCTTCTACATTCTCACTGCTCCACTGAGAAATCTCCTCAAGGCATGCCTATTTTGAAGATGTTCTCCCCTGTCTCAATGGGTGACTTGACGGTAGAGTTGCTGCCTTATACTCCCAGAGTCCCGGGTTCGATCCTGAGTACGGGTGCAGTCTGTATGGAGTTTGCACGTTCTCCCTGTGACTGCATAGGATTTCTCCGGGTGCTCCAGTTTCCTCCCACACTCCAAAAACGTACAGGTTTAATTTTAATTGGCTTGGCATTAATTGTAAATTGTCCACAGAGTGCGATAGTGTGCGGGGATTGCTGGTCGGCGCGGACTTGGTAGGCCGAAGGGCCTGTTTCCATGCTCTTTCTAAAAGCGAAACGAAAATGAAAAATCTCCTTTAAAATTTGCTCCTCTCAACCAAATCTATGATCTCAGATCTTTAACATTTTTATCTGGGACAAAAGGGACTACTTTTCCTGCCCTCTCCTCTTATTTCTCTTCCCACTCTCCTGATTTCCCACTATCCATATTTTTCTCTTCCCGCTATCCTGATTTCTTCTTGGATTCAATATCAGCTGAGTTACCTTCTGTCTTTTAATGATCCCTTTTGTGACAGAAATGCTGTAGACTTTTGCATTGTTCTGACTTTAATGTGCGTGCCTACATCTGTTTCACTTTGTGCCTGTCAACGAGTAGTTTTGTTTACAGATCAATGAGGTAACCTTTCACGCTTGCCTATGCTCAGCTGATGTGGTTGTAATTGATGCTGGCAGTGGACGCCTGAAATGTGAGAGCTTTTATTTTCAACACTGAGATAAGAGAGTAAGAATACAAGAAATAGGAACCAGATTAGAAATAAGGCCCAACAGCCTGTGAAGCCATTCAGCAAGGTCACGGCTAATTTGATCTTTGGCTTCAGCTCAGCTTTCCTGCCTGTTTCTGTCCGATAACCGTGATTTGGTTTAGTTTTGAGATACAGCGCGGAAACAGGCCCCTCGGCCCACCGAGCCCACACTGACCAGCGATCCCTGCACATTAACACTATCCTGCACATACTAAGGATAATTTTACATTTACACCAAGCCAGTTAACCTACAAAAAATGGTACGTCTTTGGAGTGTGGGAGGAAACCGAAGATCTCAGATAAAACCCACGCAGCTCATGGGGAGAAGGTACAAACTCCGTACAGACAGCGCCCGTAGTCAGATTTGAACCCGGTTCTCTGGCGCTGTAAGGCAACAACTCTACCGCAGCACCACTGTGCCGCCCACCGTCAACTTTCTTTGCAGTTCAAGAATACCATGAATAATCTTCACAACTCAGCATCCACTACCTCCAGGGGTAGATAGTTCCACAGATCAATATGCCTCAAGTATGAAAGATATTGATAAGCTGAAAAAAGCATGTTTTTTTTTAAAGAAAATTAAATTCAGCATTGTAGAGTTTTTTTTTTTAACAGGTCAACACTTTGTAAACTAAAAATAGTTTGAACGTTATCAATATTTTTCCTTTATTCAACTCTGCTCCTTTTCTTTCCCTCAACAGTCTGGCCAGTTCACAGAAGATATGATCCCAACAGTGGGTTTCAACATGAGAAAGTTAACTAAAGGAAACGTCACCATAAAGGTAGGTTGACGGCCACATTTCTGAATCCCCAGTTTGCTCTGCAGTACAACAAAACCTTTAGGAACTTTTCTTTCGTTTAATTTAGCGATCATTGCAGAAACAGGTCATTTGGCCCATCGAGTGCGCTTCGACCAGTGATCCCGTTCACTAACTCCATCTTACGCATTAGGGAAAATTTTCAATTTTTTTTTTACAGAAGCCAATTAACCGACAAACCTGTATAATTTGTAGTGTGGGAGGAAAGCAGCACATCAGGGGAAAACCCATGTGGTCACGGGGAGAACCTTAAGTCTAACTAAATGCCCCTTAAATCCCACTATTGGATCTACCTCCAGCACCAACCCTGGCAACACATACTAGGCACCCAACACACTTGGTGTAAAGAGAAACTTTCCCCGCACATCTCCTTTAAACTTTACCCCTCTCAACTTAAAGCTATGGCCCCTGGTCTTTGATATTTCTCTCTGGGGAACTGGCTCTGGCTCTCTGGCCTTTCCATGCCTCTCATATTTTTATATACTTCTATCAATTCCAGAGAAAATATCAAAGTTTGTCCAAACTCTCCATATAGCTTAAGGTGAAAGGAGCAAAGTTTAAAGGTGTACGGGGCAAGTTTTTTTTACATGGGGTAATGGGTGCCTGGAACGTGTTGTGGCCAGGGGTGGTGGTGGAGGCAGATATGACTGTGGCATTTAACAGGCTTGTAGTTTGGCACATGGATATGGATATGGAGTGATAAGGATCACGTGTAAGCAGATCAGGTTAGTTTATGCTGGCATCAGGTTCGGCACAGACATTGTGGGCCAAAGGGCCAGTTCCTGTGCTGTATTTATTCTATGTTCTAATCCAGGCAGCTTTCTCGTAAACCACTTCACTTAGATTACCATATTCTGCTTCATGCCCTCAGAAGAGTCATAGTAATAGAGTGATACAGTGTGGAAACAGGCCCATCGGCCCAACTTGCCCACACCGGCCAACATGTCCCAGCTACACTAGTCTCACCTGCCTGCGTTTGGTCCATATCCCTCCAATCCTGTCCTCTCTATGTACCTGTCTAACTGTTTCTTAAATATTGGGATAGTTCTTGCCTCAACTACCTCCTCTGGCAGCTTGTTCCACACACCCACCACCCTTTGTGTGGTAAAGGTTACCCCTCAGATTCCTATTAAATCTTTCCCCCCTTCACCTTTATGAGTATGATTTCTTGCTGAGAATCCCACCCTATTGCTTCTTGAGAGGCCAGTATATCAGGGGTCTTCATATATGGAAACAGGTACCTGATACCTATACACCAATTCCTTCTATTCCCATCAAAGAACAATCTCACAGCTTTGAACCTGATCTATTCCTCTCATGATTTTATACACAATCATGCCGTTTTTCTTTCAATTCACAATGACAGGCTTTCTCCCCTTTGTCAGAGGTCACGGGGAGAAGGCAGCAGAATGGGGTTAGGAGGGAGCGATGGATCAGCCATGATTGAATGGCGGAGTAGACTTGATGGGCAGAATGGCCTAATTCTGCTCCTATCACTTATGATCTTACGGATCTTGTGAAACACATTGCAGAATTGTGGATGCCCCCAACTCCTCCCCACCCTTCTTGGCCTCAGTGCTCTGCTGCACAATAGTCCACAACCCCTCATGAAAATTTCTTGGGCATTATTTGCGATGGGCTTATAAATGTCATACAATTTTCCCTTTGTCTCCAAACAGTAGAGTCCTCATGGTAACATTGGCCCAGTTAATTGGAGAGGAATTCCAATTTATAGAATTTTAATAAAACACCTTAAGTGATGCATAGATTGGCTACCTTCTTTGTGTTATTACGAGGAGTTTAAATTAATAGTGATTAATGTGGAAAAGCCAATTAGCAATATCTGTAAAAGGACATTTAAAGTTAATAGCAAATCAATAGGTTAATAGAAAGTCAACTGAAGAATTAAGAAACCAATCTACCCACAACTAGAGAGCAGTTCTGAGCTACTATCTACCTCATTGGAGACACTCGGACTATCTTTGATCGGACTTTGCTGGATTTTACTCCGCACTAAACGTTATTCACGCTATTCCCTTCATCGTGTGTTTGTACACTGTGGACGGCTGGAGTGTAATCATGTATTGTCTTTCTGCTGACTGGTTAGCATGCAGCTAATGCATTTCACTGTACGTCTGTACATGTGATATTAAATTAAATTAGAAAGTATAACCTGTTTAATTTGGAATATCAGATTTTTTTAATGGATGGGCAGTGTGGGAATATTTGGGGGGATCTTGGAGATATGGAGGTTAATGTGTTAAGTCAATGTGAGATGTGAATTATTCACAACTAATGGAGGGAGATTTCAGTGTTCAGTCAGGAAAATGAATTTTGCATATGAAATTTTTAAAAAAAATTCTACTTTAGAGTGAAGTCATTTGTTCGATTGTACTTTAGTTGGTTGCTATTGAGGGATTGCAACGTAGGTTCACCAGGTTAATTCCCGGGATGGCGTGACTGACATATGATGAAAGAATGGATCGACTGGGCTTATATTCACTGGAATTTAGAAGGATGAGAGGGTATCTTATTGAAACATAACATTCTTAAGGGATTGGACAGGCTAGATGCAGAAATTGTTTTCCCAATGTTGGGGGAGTCCAGAACCAGGTGTCACCGTGTAAGAATAAGGGGAAGGCCATTTAGGACTGAGATGAGGAAAAATCTTTTCCCCCATAGATTTGTGAATCTGTGGAAGGCAGTGGAGGCCAATTCACTGGATGGATTCAAGAGAGAATTAGATTTAGCCTTTAGGGCTCACGGAATCAAATGATATGGGGAGAAAGCAGGAATGGGGTACTGATTTTGGATGATCAGCCATGAATGGCGGTGCTGGCTGGAAGTGGCGAATGGCCTACTCCTGCACCTATTTTCTATGTTTCAATGCTTGAAAGTACAGCCATTCTTGGTCTCATAACGTTTGCTTTTCATTCACCACCCTGAAGTTCCTCAAGTACTTGCTCTACTGTCTACAAAAGGGCATTAAAGAGGTGCAACAGTAGAGTTGCTGCCTTACAGTGCCAGAGACCCAGGTTCGATCCTGACTATAGGTGCTGTCTGTATGGTGTTTGTACACTCTCCCTGTGAATGTGTGGGTTTTCTCCGGTTTCCTCCCAAAGAGGTGCAGATTTGTAGGTTAATTGTCTTCTGTAAATTACCCCTTGTGCATAGGATAGAACGTGTGAACAAGTGATCATTGGTCAGCATGGACTCAGTGGGCCGAAGGGCCTGTTTCCAAGCTAAATCTCTAAGCTAAACTAAAAAGCACTCACTTCTGACATAATAGAAATGTATCCTCTTCAAATACCTCCACAACCTTCTGGGGTAGAAAATCTAAGTGTTCCCCATCCCCAGCAAGAAGAAATGAGTTTAAAATGTAAATATTAAAATCAGTTTTAAATGTTTTGATTAGTAAGAGTATCAGGGGTTATGGGGAGAAGATAGGAGAATGAGATTAGGAGGGAGGGATAGATCAGCCATGATTGAATGGCGGAGTAGACTGGACGGGCCGAATGGCCTATTTCTGCTGATATCACCTTATGACCTTATGAAGTGGTTGAGCCCCTTTCACTGACCATGTCTTCTTGTTCAAGACCCTCTGACCAGTGGAAACATCTACCATGTCAAGCCCCTTTAAGAATCACATGTTGAAATGAGAACGCCCCCGGTTCTTCTAAACTCCACTGAATACAGAAGGATATAGGTTAGAAAGATTAGTGCAGGATGAATTGGGATGGGGTAAGAGGCAGTACACTATGAATTGTGAACAAAGGAAGGGGAATGGTGCAAGAAGTGTATGGAGAGTGATAGTTTGAAGTGAAAAGGGAGAGCATAAGAGCAGCATAATATTTGAGGCGGAGAGAAGGGGATTAAGGTATCACTAAAAAAAGAAATGAGCAGCAAAAGGCTTAATTCAATGACGGTTGGACTGTGTTTGCTTTTTCTTTGAAGCTATCATTCAGCAGCAATGTTTTGATTAGGCAAGAGTTTCTAATTGGTAATATACAACCCTGAAATTGGAAACAGAATATCTTAACATTGGTAAGAAGCAAAAGCTCATCATAATTCCAATATGTAGCTGGCATCCTGCAAGGTTGTATCTGATTTTTCTTTTGAACTGTAAATTAAGTTTAAAAAAAAAAAGAATTAAAGAAGGCCATCTAGCTCAAGCCTATTTACTTCAGTTTATTATTGTCACGTGTGCTGAGGTGCAATGGAAGGCTATTTTGTTGCATGTTATCCAGTCAGTGAAAAGACTATATATGATCCCCCGACCATGGGTGAACATCTGGGAAGAACGGCGGGGAGGCTGGCTGGACTATGGTACCTTCCTCAACTTTGGTGCCACTGTGTTGTGTAGTGGACTTCTGTGTTTGTGCTTTTAAAATTTTTTAATATGTTTTATTTATTTATTATTTATTTTTATGATACTTGACTGTAAGGAAAATTCATTTTGTTGTCTCTAATATGAGATAATGACAATAAATTGAATGCAACAATACAATACAATGATTAAAATTAAGCCGCCAACAGTATACAGACACAGGATAAAGGATATCACGTTGAGTGCAAGATAAAGTCCAATTGAAGATATATATAAGAAGGAACTGCAGACGCTAGTTTACATCGAAGATAGACACAAAATGCTGGAGTAACTCAGAGGGTCAGGCAGCATCACTGGAGAAAAGGAATAGATGATGTTTCAGGTCGAGACCCTTCATCAGACTGAGTCAAGGAACCAATTAACAATTGTTCAAAGGTCTCCAATGAGGTAGATGGGAGGTCCTCTCTAGCTGATGAGAGGACAGTTCAGTCACTGAACAGCGATTACCCCATACACTGCCACTATTCTACACACTAGAGACAATTTACAAATTGCAGAAGCCCATTAATGTACAAACCTGTACATCTGTGTAGTGTGGGAGGAAACCTGAGCACCCGGAGAAAACCCACGCGGTCACAGGGAGAACGTACATACTCCGCACAGACAGCATCTTTAGTCAGGATTGAACCTGGGTCTCTGGCAACTCTACCGCTGCACCACTGTGTTGCCCTGGGCGCATCTACCCTATCTGTTCCCCTCGTGATCTATAAGATCACCCCTCATCCTCCCGTGCTCCAAAGAATAAATTCCAAGCCAGCTCAACCGCTCACAATATCTCAGGCCCTCGAGTCCTGGCAGCATCCTCGTAACTCTTCCAGCTTAAAACATGAGTAAAGGGTGAGTGATGAGAATGCTTGACGGTTGCCTTGAGTTGAATAGATCCACCTGCATAAACTCATGCGCTGAGCTTAAAAGATTAAAACCTGTACGTAGATTTAAGAGGACTAAATTCTGATCAGCTGAACTGGGAGCTCTTACATAAAATGAGAGATGGAAATTTGTAAGCTTGTGACTGTGAAATTTAATTGAAGAGCATTAAAAAAAACCAAGAGGTTATTCATAAAGAAACAAGCGCTGTACTATTTTTACAAAATCTTATCAGTGTTAATCTAAAAAAGCATGTTAGCCGTGAGCACAAAGGTTGAAAATTTAGGGTTTTTTTAATAAATGTCCTGGAACTCAATGAAAGTACAACTGAACTACAAGATAATGTTATTAGAAGATTCATTCTGAATTCCAAACATTGTTAGCTCTGAAAGAACATTAAGGCATGTCAAATGCACCACGTGATTTAATTGGTTTAAAAATTAAGTTTGGCAACAACAAAAAAATTAGTTATAAATTGATAAGGATCTGGGAGAGGTATGGCAGGGAAATGAATGGTCTTTCTTTGTCAAACTCTCTGTGCATTAACAGTACACACAAAGCAAGGAGGTGCAAGTGTTTATGAGGAAAGGCAGATGAAGTTCACGTTCTAGGACCAAATTAGGCCATTTGAAGAAAGACTGGATAGACTCGGCTTGTACTCGCTAGAATTTAGAAGATTTAGGGGGGATCTTATAGAAACTTACAAAATTCTTAAGGGGTTGGACAGGCTAGATGCAGGAAGATTATTCCCAATGTTGGGGAAGTCCAGAACTAGGGGTCACAGTTTAAGGATAAGGGGGAAATCTTTTAGGACCGAGATGAGAAAATCATTTTTTACACAGAGAGTGGTGAATCTGTGGAATTCTCTGCCACAGAAGGTAGTTGAGGCCAGTTCATTGGCTATATTTAAGAGGGAGTTAGATGTGGCCCTTGTGGCTAAAGGGATCAGGGGGTATGGAGAGAAGGCAGGTACAGGATACTGAGTTGGATGATCAGCCATGATCATATTGAATGGCGATGCAGGCTCGAAGGGCCAAATGTCCTACTCCTGCACCTATTTTCTATGTTTCTATTTGGCCCATCAAGTCTACTCTGCCATTCAATCATGGCTGACCTATCTTTCCCTCTCAACCCCATTCTCCTGCCTGTGTAGGAAGGAATTGCAGATGCTGGTTCATACCAAAGATAGAGACAAAATACTTAGCGGGTCAGGCAGCATCTCTGGAGAAAAGTAATAGGTCACGTTTTGGTTTGAGACCCTTCTTCAGACTGAGTCGGGGTAGAGGGAATAGACAACAGACAATAGACAATAGAAACTAGAAATATGGAAACATTTAGCACAAAACAGCCAAAATCGATGACCAAGAAAAGGTGGAGCCCACAGAGATCCATTGTTGGCTGTGGACAAGGTGATAATGAAGGGATATGAAAACAAACAATGAACCATTGTGGGCTCTACCTTTCCTGAGTCAATAGTGCCGGCTCTGCTTTGTTCTCAACCTTTTCATACCTCTAGTTTCCCCTGTATCCCGACCCTCATTCCGAAGCAGGGTCACCTATTTCCTTTCCTCCAGAGATGCTGCCTGACCCGCTGACTATCTCCAATTCTCCTGCCTTCTCCCCATAACCCCTGACATCCATACTAATCAAGAATCTGTCAGTCTGGCTTAAAAATATCCATTGACTATGCCTCCACAGCCTTCTGTGTCAATGACTTCCTCAGATTCACTACCCTCTGACTAAAGAAATTCCTCCTCATCTCCTTTCTTAAAGGTCCGCCCTTTTACTCTGAGGCGGTGGCCTCTGGTCCTAGACTCTCCCACTAGTGGAAACATCCTCTCTGCATCCACTCTATCCGGGCCTTACACTGAATAAAATAGTGGCGGTGTATATTATGAAACGTGAAAATAAAGCTGAGGAGAAATATAATTGGTGCATGATCTTGGAAAGTGCGAGGTGAAATGGTAAACGCAGAGTGAGATTAAATTAGCAAATCTTTACAAATGGGAAGATGCCGACATTTTTCTATGAAAATAATCGTCAGGATGCTCGAGTTTTACAAATGAGGAGTCGATACAAAAGGAGTGAAGCTAATCACTGGCTAGGTAACGCTGGGGATAGATGATAATAATTTATGATTCTACATTCTATCTCTCTTTCAAATACAGCAGTGTTGTTAAAGTACTGAGAAAAATAATTACCATTTTATTAGGCATTTCACGCCTGCAGAAGCACTTGGTATGTACTGTATTTGAAATGTATTATTTATATCTGATAATCAGGATACTAAACTATCTTCTGCTTCTGAGCACAATATTCAGATTGATGAAACATCCCCTGATCTTGTGCAATATGAATGGAATAAATTATTTAATGGTTCAATAGTACTTTAATGTCGCATTAGCGAGGTACAGTGAGTGCAATTCTCTTCGTTAACTTGTATTATTCTTGCTCCTTTTGATTACAATATTTGCTCCCACCTCATAGGTTCATAAGTGATAGGAGCAGAATTAGGCCATTCGGCCCATCAAGTCTACTCCGCCATTCAATCATGGCTGATCTATCTCTCTCTCTCAACCCCATTCTGCCTTCTCCCCATAACCCTTGACACCCGTTCTTTTTGGGATATTGGTTCTCCTATTCAAATGCAACCCATCCCTCGTGTGTCACCTGTCACAGGAGGTGGGTCATTTACTGGTGCCCTCCCCTAATTTCCCACATTTGTCCATTTACCAGTGCCCTCCTCTAATTCCCCATTTAATGGTGCCCTCCCCTAATTGTCCATTTACCAGTGCCCTCCCCTAATTCCCCATTTAATGATGCCCTCCCCTAATTATCCATTTACCAGTGCCCTCCCCTAATTCCCCATTTAGTGGTGCCCTCCCCTAATTGTCCAAACAGGAAGTGGTCAAGATGAGTTTTAATTATATAGATATTGCATTTTAAGATTAATAACTTCGATTTAGCAATGTATAAAAGTTAACTTCATCAACCTATAAAAACAATTTGAGCCACCAAAATTAGCAAAGTTCAACATCAATCTAGTTAACCCTTTCCTTCCTTTAGAATCTGGTCCTATTTTGAGCACCCTCAAGGAAGACTGTGAAATTAATGGGAGGGTTCAAAGGATTAGAACATAGAACACAGAACAGTACAGCACAGGAAAGAATGGACCCTTCAGCGGCACAGTAGAGCTGCTGTCTTGCAACGCCAGAGACCTGGGTTCGATCCCGGCTATGGGTGCTGTCTGCATGGAGTTTGTACGTTCTCTCTGTGACCTGCGTGGGTTTTCTCCAAGTGCTCCGGGTTCCTCCCATACTCCAAAGATGTTCAGGTTTGTAGGTTAATTGGCTTCAGTGAAATTGTAAATGGCCCCTAGTGTGTAGGACTGCGCTAGTGTATGGGATGATCGCTGGCTGGTGCTGACTCGGTGGGCCAGAAGCCTGTTTCCGCGTTGCACCTCTGTAAACCCCACGTTGTTCGTGCCGAACATGATGCCTAGTTAAACTGATCTCATCTGACTGTATGTGATCCATATCCCACTACCCTTTGTGTAAAAAAAGTTAACCCTCAGGCTCCTATTGACGTTTTCCCCCTCACCTTAAACCTATGTCCTCTGGTTCTTGATTTCCCTACTCTGGACAAAAGATGTGTGCATTTACCCGATCTACTCCTCTGATCAGGGGCAGAAAGCCCGGGGGGGCCAGAGGGGACACGTCCCCCCCCATGTTTTGAGAGGTGGGCGACATCCCTGCCAGGTTAACCTGCCTGGGCTTGCGGGAAATATGGCCAGCGCGGAGAAGCAGCGCTGGTATCCCGTCAGTCCAGACAGGGCTGTTAGTTAACCCGGTGAGACAGGCAGTTGAGCTGTATTTAGCGCTGGATAGAACCTCCGAAGCCTCGCGCGCGTGTGTGAGTGTGTGCATGCGTGCGCGGCCGCCAAAAAATTGTGTCCCCCGTCCCCTCCATGTTTTGATAGTGAGTTCCGTTCTTGCCTCTGATGATCTTACACCTCTATAAGACAACCCCTCACCCTCCTGTGTTCCCAGCCTTTCCAGCCTCTCCCTATAGCTCAGGCCCTCGAGTACTGGAACCATCCTCGTACATCTTCTCTGCACCCTTTCCAGCTTGACAACAGAACTATGAGAATGTGTTGGAGTATAATGTGAAATCAAAGCATCTACACAGTGAACGCATACATTTATTTTTTATTTTTAGTTTTTTTTTTAGTTTTAGAGATGCAGAAGAAACAGGCCTTTGGCCCTCCGAGTTTGACCAGTGATCCCCACACATTTACACTAGATACAATTTTACAATGATACCAATTGACCTCCAAACCAGTATGTCTTTGGAGTGTGGGACGAAACCGAATAACTTGTCGAAAACCCACGCAGGTCACGGGGAGAATGTACAAACTTCGTACAGACAAGCACCCGTAGTCAGGATCGAACCTGGGATTTTGGCCCTGGAAGGCTATTGCTATGCCACTGTACTGTAACAGCTATTGGAACTGTTGGAATATGTATTAGAGAACAACTAGAAATTAGAGCATGCATACTTCTGGTATAGAATGTGCCAGGCGACATAAGGGCAACGGAGTTAACCTAAAATTCACAGAGCAGGCAGATTGTGTTCTCATTTAGTCCTGCCTGTCCTGCTAGTTTGAAGCTGCAAGCTGCATGTAACATTACACACTGATTGTGTTTCAGCAGCAGTTGTTGCTCTTCCACCATTGTTCCTTCTTTCCGTCTGTGTGGAGGTTACACATTCTCCCTGTGATCACGTGGGCTTCCTCTGGGTGCCCTGGTTTCCTCCTACATCCCACAGGTTTGTAGGTTTGTAGGTTCATAAGATCAAAATATTATATGACATATTATAAGACATAGGAACAGAAGTAGGACATTCGGCCCATCATGTCTGCTCTGTCAGTTGATTATGGCTGATCTATTTCTCCCTCTCAACCCCATTCTCCTGTCTTCTCCCCATAACCTTTGACACCCTTACTACTCACGAACCTATCAATCTCCGCCTTAAAAATATCCAATTACGTGGCCTCCACTGCCATCTGTGGCGATGAATTCCACAGATTCACCACCCTCTGGCCAAATAAATTCCCCCACATCTTAAGGTACATCCGGTTAATCCACCTCTGTAAATTGCCCGTATTGTGTAGGGAGTGGATGTGTCAATGGGAAAACAAAGAACTAGTATGAAAAGGTGATTGTGGGTCGGCACAGACTCTATGGGCTGAAGGGCCTGTTTTCATGCTGTATCGTTCAATCAATTCATCAAATTTGCAGATGACACAAAGCTGGGTGGCAGTGTGAACTGTGAGGAGGATGCTATGAGAATGCAGGGTGACTTGGACAGGTTGGGTGAGTGAGCAGATGCATGGCAGATGCCGTTTAATGTGGATAAATGTGAGGTTATCCACTTTGGTAGCAAAAACAGGAAGGCAGATTATACGAGACCCTTCTTCAGACTGATGTTTTGGGTCAAGACCCTTCTTCTGACTGAAGAAGGGTCTCGACCAGAATCGTCACCCATTCCTTCTCTCCAGAGATGCTGCCTGTCCCACTGAGTTACTCCAGCTTTTTGTGTCTATCTAAAATCTCATCTCAATTATGGTTCCAGACTCCAGGCTTGCCCGTCACAAACCATTATATAATCAACCTTTCAGATTCAGATTCAGATTCAGAAAACTTTATTGTCTGTCGTAACAGAAAATCTTCTTTGACGTGGCTCAACATACAACCAGGACAATGTACTGATAAGCAGTCATACAACACAGATTTCTGCGAGCACACACAGTGTGTATAGATCTTAAAAGCAAGTATAAAGATTAAAAACTGTAAATATAGACAGATAAAAGTTGTGGATACGTGTAAAGTGACAGTGCGTCAGGGTTAATTTGTCCCTTGTTCATTTTTTATTTAAACTGTTTATGGCAATGGGTATGATGAGTTTTTGTGGATGTTTTTCTTGGATAGGGGGACTTTATCAATGTTTTTATGTAGAATGCAAAAATGAAACCTAACAAAGTCTACGCTCTGAACCAACTATGTAAATTGCATTACGTTGTATCGCGTGCAATCTTAATCTTGATGTCATTTCCTAATAAAAAATCCTCTTTAGTGAAGTGTTTGTTTTAAGGTGGAGTTCGTGGGAAACGTAGCAGACGGTTTATACACATAAAATGTTCACAAGCAGCAACGCTATCTTCAGTGTGTCCGGAACAAATATCGGCAGGACTCTTTGTAATACTGCAGTGGGATTTCCATAATCCATCAGTGTACACGAGAGAGATACGGGAATTGGTTGCGCAGTTACCCAACAACAACTTCGTTCAATGTCAACAAAACCAGCAAACTAATCATTGACTTCAAAAAGGGGAAGATAGGAGACCTCAGAGATAGACACAAAATGCTGGAGTAACCCAGGCAGCATCTCTGGAGGACATTGATAGGTGACGTTTCGGGTCAAGACCCTTCTTCAGACTGAGTCTGGGGAGAGGGAAACTAGAGGTATAAATATGTACGGAACAAATCAGAGCCGGCACCAAAAGCCAAGAAAAGGTGGAGCCCACAATGGTCCATTGTTGGCTGTGGAAGAGATGAGAACGAAGTGATACGAACAGTGAAACTAGCAGGGCGACTAGGGTGGGGGAGGGACGGAGAGAGAGAGAGGGAATGCAAGGGTTACTTGAAATTAGGGAAATCAACATCATACCCCTGGGTTGAAAGCTCCCCAAGCGAAATATGAGGTGATTTTTCAGTTTCCATTGGTGGGTCGACGATGGAAAGAGTTGGCAGGTTCCAATTCCTGAATGTTAAAGTCTCAGATGACCTGGTCCTGGGCCCAGCACATAAGATGAGTGTGGGAAGCCATCTTGGTTGGTATGGATGGAATGGGCTGCAGGGCTGGTTTGCCTGCTTCATGACTATGTGAGTGTGACTGCATTTCTGTCAGACGCCAGAGAGAGAATTCGATAACACGGGTAATGCCAGCTACAAACTGAAGCTTACTAACCAATGGTTTATTATCACATTTACTGAGGTACAGTGACATATTTTTTTTAACGCAGTTCAAGAAAGTGTTACTATACCTTTTAATTTTGAAATACATCTTTGGAGTGTGGGGGGGAAACCGGAGCACCCGGAGAAAACCCACGCAGGTCACGGGGAAAACTCTGCACAGACAGCACCTGTAGTCAGGATTGAACCTGGATCTCTGGCGCGGTGAGGCAGCAAGATTACTGCTGTGCCCCTATACCTATAAGCACAATCCATGATTAAGTACAAAGTGTATAGAAATAGTCCACTGACACACTGCACAAGAGTTGCCAGGTGTTTGGCGCCATTTTCAAAGTCCAGTTCTGTCCGCGGGCTCGGTCATCTGGAGCGGGGCCCCATCCAGGCGAGCCCCAGGCTGCTGCAGGGCCTACATCCGTGAATCATCGTCCCTGTCCTCGCCCGGCCACCTTCAGCCTTTGTGCCCTGGGGGCGCCTCTCATGGCTGAACTTTCTCCCAGAGCCTTACTGTATCCCAGATAATATGCTTTGCCTGCAGGATATTTGATGAGATTCAAGAGAGTTTATTTTCATGTGTCCCTGATAGGACAATGAAATTCTTGCTTTGCTTCAGCACAACAGGACATAGTAGGCATTGACTACAAAGCAGATCAGTGTGTCCATATACCATTATTGTCCTATCAGGGACACATGACAATAAACTCTCTTGAATCTTGAATTGCTTTGTGCCTTATTTTCCAGTTGGAAGCCGTGTTCATATTTGACCTTTTGATAGGGCTACGATAAATGTATGTGCGTGCTCATTTCCCCACAGATTTGGGACATTGGTGGTCAACCAAGATTCCGGAGTATGTGGGAACGTTACTGCAGAGGGGTCAACGCGATTGTGTGAGTTTATAAACTGAGATCTTTATAGTTTCAACACATAGACCCCCCCTTCCCCACCTTCTCCCTCCGTCTCTCCTCTTCCTCTCTCCTCTCCCCTTCCACCCCTCCTCCTCCTCCCTCTACCCCTATCCCTCTCCCTACCTCCTATACCTCTCCCTACTTCCTATGTAGGAAGGAACTGCAGATGCTCGTTTAAATCGAAAGTAGACACAAAAAGCTGGAGTAACTCAGCGGGTCAGGCAGCATCTCTGGAGAAAAGGAATAGATGACGTTTCGGATCGAGACCCTTCTTCAGACCGATAATCAGTCTGAAGAAGGGTCTCGACCCGAAACGTCACATATTCCTTTTCTCCACAGGTGCTGCCTGTCCCACTAAGTTACTCCAGCTTTTTTGTGTTTATCTCCCTACTTCCTGTCTTTCATCTCCTCCCCTCCACCCTTCCCCTCCTATCTTCACTCTCCCTCTCCTCTTTTCCATCTTTTCCCCCTCCCACCTTCTCTCCCTCCCTCTGGCCCCACTCTTCCCACATTCTTCCCCCATCTTTTCCTCCTGTTATCCTTTCACCACTTTTTAAGAGTTCCCACTGATGTTCACCACTGCCCCTGATGCGTCCCTCTTGTTTTAGCTACATGGTGGATGCTGCAGACTTCGAAAAGATTGAAGCTTCAAAGAACGAACTGCACAACTTATTAGATAAGCCACAGCTACAAGGAATTCCTGTAAGTCAACTTTATTTTAAACTCTCTGTTTAATTTACTTTACATGTCACTTTAAAAATAACAGAGGAGAAACTGGTTGCAAGGGTTCCCAAACCATGCTGGTGTTTATGGATTGAACATACATTGGTATAGTTTTAATTTTAATTCACATTGTTTTAAGGCTTAATTTTGCAAACTAGTGTTTCTTGCATGAATGCAACATCTTGGGCTTTGTGTGTGTGTGTGTGGGCGTGAGGGTGGGTGTGGGTGTGTGAGTGTGTGTGATTGTGTGTGAGGGTGTGTGTATGGGGGTGGTGTATCTGTGTGTGTGTGTGTGTGATGTACAAATCTGTGGAAATAGAAAGAGGAAATAAAAGATTGGATATTTATGAAGCGGGGATTATCACTGTCAAAATTAGTTTATTGCCCTTTTGTATGAATCTGACTGGATATCTGAATGACAGCTCTACTTCTGATAGTAGCACAGTTTAGACAGGGGACAAGATACCATTCACATCATGGAACGAACAGCAGTGTTTTATAATACCAATGGGCAATCTTACATGAGAAATGCAAGTTTATAGACGTAAATATCTATGATCTACCATATCTCTAAAAATATACTAAACACGGAATGCTTCTCCCTGGTACATCGAGACAGCAAGGACACCTACGTTAGACTCCTATTTATTGACAAAAGCTTTACCTTTAACACATTAATTCCAACCCAACTCATCCCCAAACTGAAGTGGTGGGCCCGGTGTCGAAGATCAGGAAGTAATGAATGGAGAATAGGCATCGCAGCATGGTTTGGGAACAATCCCATCCAAGACCGCAGGGAATTGCAGGGAATTGTGGACGTAGCCCAGCACATCACACAAACCAACCTCCCTTCCATTGACTCCATCTACACTTCACGCTGCCTCGGCAAGGCCACCAGCATTATCAAGGACGAGTCGCACCCCGGACACTCCCTCTACTCGCCCGGCGAGAGAGGGTATAGGAGGAAGAGCTTAAATAGCGTGGTGTCAAAATAAGAACCTCTTCAATGTCAACAGAATGAAGGAGCTGGCCATTGACCTCTGGAAGTGGGGTGAAGTACACACTGCAGTCTGCATCAATGGTGGAAATGGTCAAGAGCTTTAAGTTCCTAGGTGTACACATCACTAAAAATCTGACCTGCTCCAACCCCATCGACGATTTGGTCTAAAATACATACTGGCATACTCTAATTCCTCAGAAGACGAAGGAAAATCAACAGGTCCCCAGCGACTTGCCAATTTCTGCAGATGCATCATAGAAAGCTTCTCTTCAGGATACATACAAACGTACTATCACAATGTTTAAGAAACATTTAGACAGGTACATGGATAGGACAGGTGTAAAGAGATATGGGCCAAACACGTGCAGGTGGGACGATGGCTATTCCAGCTGCGCCACGGGTTCATGTGCTAGAATTACATATTAATTCATCCATGAAGGAAGGACTGGATATTAAACACAGTGCGGCCAATTTGGAAAAACAGAACCAGTTCGATCTTGAAAACTGTACAGGATGTTCTTCATTCAAACAATCAGTTTGCATTTTTATTTTTGTAGGTATTAGTATTGGGAAACAAGAGAGACCTCACCAATGCCTTGGATGAGAAACAACTGATTGAGAAAATGTAAGTCATGGTGTTTCCTGCATGTATTGACGTGTGGAGTGGATACAATGATGTGAAAGTAAGTGAGTCCATTCCAGTATTAACTTAATCTCCTCCTTACACACAAGGCTAGGATTTTATATGTTTTGTTCAGTTTAGTTTAGAGATACATCGAGGAAACGGGCCCTCCAGCCCACCGAGTCTGCACCGACCAGCGATCCCTGCACATTAACACTGTCCTACACACACTAGGTTCAATTTACATTTATACCAAGCCAATTAGCCTACAAACCTGTACGTCTTTGGAATGTGGGGGGAAACCCACGCAGTCACGTGGAGAACGTACAAACTCCGTACGGACAGCACCCGTGGTCAGGATCGAACCTGGGTCCCTGGTTGTTGCAGGGCAGCAACTCTACCGCTACGCCACTGTTCCGCTCTATTACCAGAATAGCAGAAAGAGGAGTTCCAGCCCAGATTCCTCCCAATATTTTGTCGGAGCCATGTTACTTCATAATGCGGGCAACCATCTTGACTTTGTTTGGGGCAAAATGTCTGTTGACAGGGGCGACACAGGGATGTAGCGGTAGAGTTGCTGTCAGACGGCACCAGAGACCCGGTTTGATTCCGACTACGGGTGCTGTCTGTACGGAGTTTGTGCGATCCCCCCGTGACCGTGTGGGTTTTCCCCGGGTGCTCCGGTTTCCTCCATTCCAAAGACGTGCAGGTTCGTAAGTTAATTGGCTTTGGTAAAGATTGTAAATTGCCCCTAGTGTGTAGGATAGTGCTAGTGTACGGGGATCGCTGGTCGGCGTGGACTCGGTGGGCCGCTGTTTCCGTGCTAAACTACACGAAACAAGACACCACTGTGTCAGCCAAAGAGCTGTAGGAACATTGGGGCACATGGTGGCATTCACCAGAGTCTGTTTTGCAGCTGACACCGCTGAATTATACAGCAAATGAAATCTGTTTAAATTGCCCTGTAGTAAGTAATCTACAAGGAGAGTGGTTGTCTCAATGAACCACAGAAACAAAACCAGTGACCAGAACAAGAAGATATATCCAGCAGAAAGTAATACATGGAGAATAGATGCATCACAACATGGTTTGGGAACAACTCCATGCAAGACCACAAAAAATGGCAGAGAATTATGGACGTAGCCCAGACCATCACACAAACCAACCTCCCATCCATTGACTCCATCTACACCTTGGCAAGGCCAGCAGCATAATCAAGGACAAGTCTCACCCCAGATACTCGCTATACTCCCCTCTCCCATCAGGCACGAGGTACAGAAGTTTGAAAACGCACACCTCCAGATTCAGGGATAGTTTCTTCCCAATTGTTATCAGGCAATTATACATCCTACCACCAACTAGAGAGTGGTCCTGGCCTACTATCTATCTCATTGGAGACCCTCGGACTATCTTTAATTGGAATTTACCGGACTTAATCTTACACTAAATGTTATTCTCTTTATCCTATATCAGCTCACTGTGCACAGCTTGATTGTAATCTTGTTTAATTTTTTTTCGCTGACTGGATAGCACCCAACAAAAAAATATTTTCGCTGTACCTCGTTACACGTGACAATAAACTAACCCTTGTGTGTAAAATCAATCCCTTTGACCTCTGCAGAAAATCCCCCAATTTTCCCCATTCTGGCCACAGAATGATATTTCCCTAGTTGTGTAACAGAACAGGAAGGAGACATGCACTGGTTTTTGGAAACTTTATTGGTCATCAGCCACAGCTCAGATCGACCAGTGGCTTCCAGGGCTGGACTAGAATATACCCAGAAATAAATAATTAATAGTCATTCCATGTGCACTCATTCAAGTTTAATGACTGTCAGGAATGTTTTCCCAAGAGGGAAAAATCTGATCCCTAGATAGAGTGGATGTGGAGAGGATGTTTCCAGTGGTGGGAGAGTCTAGAAACTGAGGGCACAGCCTCAGAATAAAAGGACGTACTTTCAGAATGGAGATATGGAGGAATTTCTTTGGAGAGGGTGGTGAATCAGTGGAATTCATTGTCACAAATGGCTGTGGAGGCCATCATTGGGTACTTTTAAAGCGGAGATTGAGTGATTATAAGAGCATCAAAGGTTATGGGGAGAAGGCAGGAGAATGGGTTGAGAGGGAAAAATCAGCCATGATCAAATGGCGGAGCAGATTCAATGGGCCGAATGGCCTAATTCCGCACCTACATTGCATGGCCAAAGATGTGCGAGGCAAGTTCGTTTTTTACGCAGAGGGTGGTGAGTGCCTGAAACATGCTGCCAGGGTTGGTGGGGGTGATGGTCTTACAGTATTGTGATCTGTACTTATTTCTTCTGTAGGAACCTATCTGCCATCCAGGATCGTGAAATCTGTTGCTATTCAGTGTCCTGCAAAGAGAAGGATAACATAGGTGAGACAACATGCAATTCCACATCTATAAAAGCAAAATAATGCAGATGTTGAAACTCTGAGACGCAATCCAAAATTTCTAGACGTAGTCAGCAGTCCAGACAGAAGAGAGAAAATGAGTTAGTGTTTCAGGTCAATGCCAGTTCTTCAGAATTCAATTCTGCATTTATATTTAAAGTCTATATTTAATTTTTGGCATAGAATAGTATTTTCAGTACCACAGGCAGTTCTGTGTAGTATAATGCTCTTTAATGTTAGTATCAATGAGACAAAGAGGTTCCAGGGGATTTTGGGCCATACTGCTCTGCCAAAGTGTTTGTCATTGTTGGACCATTCTGAAGAGTAAACTTAACATCCACCTTACTTTCTCCATCAGTCTTGAACACTTGGTCCGTCCTTTTTCCTCACCAGGAAGTGAGCGGGCAAGATCATCTCTGACCCCTCTCACCCTGGCCATAAACTCTTTGAATCACTTCCCTCTGGAAGGCGACTCCGGATTGTCAAAGCTGCCACAGCCAGACATAAAAACAGATTTTATCCACGAGTAGTTGCTCTACTCAACAGCCAAAAATCTGTAGCCTCCCTTTGATCTGGTATTTTGTTGGTTTACATAGAAACATAGAAACATAGAAATTAGGTGCAGGAGTAGGCCATTCGGCCCTTCGAGCCTGCACCGCCATTCAATATGATCATGGCTGATACATGCTTGATCAATGGTGTTTTATCATTCATGTTTTATTATTATTAATGTTTAGTGCTTTCTAAGTCATTCGTAACTGTCACTGTATGTCATGTTGTTACTTGTGGGCGGAGCACCAAGGCAAATTCATTGTATGTGAATACTTGGCCAATAAACTTACTTACTTACTTACTTATCAGAAGGCTTCTTTAGATACTCTTAAAGATAGCAGAGTCAGAGGATATGGGGGGAAGGCAGGAACAGGGTACTGATTGTAGATGATCAGCCATGATCACTGAGTGGTGGTGGTGGCTCGAAGGGTCGAATGGCCCACTCCTGTACCTATTGCCTGTTGTTTATTAACCAGAACTATGAGGATATAGAAACATAGAAACATAGAAAATAGGTGCAGGAGTAGGCCATTCGGCCCTTCGAGCCTGCACCGCTATTCAATATGATCATGGCTGATCATCCAACTCAGTATCCTGTACCTGCTTTCTCTCCATACCCCCTGATCCCTTTAGCCACAAGGGCCACATCTAACTCCCTCTTAAATATAACCAATGAACTGGCCTCAACTACCTTCTGTGGCAGAGAGTTCCAGAGACTCACCACTCTCTGTGTGAAGTCTGGTGGGAGGAAGTCCGGTTTCCTCCCACACTCCAAAGTCGGGTGGCGCAGTGGTAAAGGTAGCAACTCTACCGCTGCCCCACCGTGATGTTTAAAAAAAATGTTCACCATTGCTCTGCTGACAGAAAAAACAAAAATGTAATTGCAAAGCATCTTACTTTTTTAAAGTTGCGTTATAATGGCACAGCCAGAAAAGACACAAAGTACTGGAGTAACTCAGCGGGTCAGGCAGCATCCCTGGGGAAAAGGAATAGGTGCCGTTTCAAGTCGAGATAGTTCTTCAGGCCTGAAAGACAATCCCATGCTCCCCAGAGATGCTGCCTGACCGGTTGTGTTATTCCAGCACTTTCTCCCTTTTTTGGTAAACTGGCATCTGCAGATCCTTGCTTCCACACAATGGCTGTATGACTCTTTGACTCCAGATTGTCCTTGTTATTGTTAGGTTTACTTAAGTCCTAAGATGGACAAAAAGTGCTGGTGTAACTCAGCGGGTTAGGCACCATCTCAGGAGAAAATGGATGAGTGATGTTTCTTGCCAAACAGCTTCCCACTGTGTCAAAATAAGTATGCCTAAGTCATAGCATCATACAGCAAGGAAATAGGCCCCTAGGCCGAACTTGCCAATGCCGACCAAAATGCCCCATCTACACTAGTCTCACCTGCCCATGTTTGGCCTATATCCCTTTAAACATTTCCTCTCCATGTACCAGTCCAAATATCTTTTAAATGTTGTTATAGCACCTGCCTCAACCACTTCCTCTGGCAGCGTGTTCCATATACCCACCACATATTCCATATGTGTGAAAACGTTCCAGTTAAATCTTTCCCCTCTCATCTTAAGCCTATGCCCTCTGGTCCATGATTCTCCTACTCTGCACATCTACACTTACTGTTTCCCCTCATGATCTGCTACATCTCTATAAGATCACCCCTCATCTTCCCACTCTCTGAGGAATAAAGTCCTAGACTGGAACAAAATTATTCAGAATCTTCAGCATTTTTCTATTAGCTGGTTTTAATTTCCATTCCCATCCCGTAGGGGACTAACATTTACATTAGCTGACTCTTCCTTTCTATATTTGGGCGGCACGGTGGCGCAGCGGTAGAGTTGCTGCCTAACAGGGCCAGAGACCCAGGTTCGATCCTGGCTACGGGTGCTTATCTGTATGGAGTTTGTACGTTCACCCTGTAACCCCGTGGGTTTTCTCCGGGTGCACCGGTTTCCTCCCACACTCCAAAGACGTGCAGGTTTGTAGGTTAATTAGCTTTGATAAAGATTGTAAATTGTCCCTGGTGTGTAGGATAGTGCTAGTGTACGGGGATTGCTGGTCGGCATGGCCTCGGTGGGCCGAAGGGCCTGTTTCTGCCCAAAATCTCTAAACTAAACTAAATCTACCTTGGGAGCTCATATTATCCAATGATATTATTTGGATGTTCATTACCTTCTCCATGTTCATAATTTTATTGGTCATATTTTACTGGTTTCTGAAAAATTGCAAACTCTGACGTAACTCTGTTTTTCTCTCCCCTCTTGTCATTATAATTGCCTGTATTGAAATTTAAGTCTCTAATTTCAGATCCAAATCCAACATCCAAGCTAATGTCTCTCCTTATAATCTCCTCTTTAACCAGCAATGCCACCCCACCTCCTCTTCCTTTCTGTCTATCCTTCTGAATATTGAATACCTCTGCATGTTTAGCTCCCAGCCTTGGTCACCCTGGAGCCATGTCTCCATAATTCCAACTATACTATCTCCCTTAACTACTAACTGCGCATTCAATTAATCCACCTTATTACAAATGCTCCTCGCATAAAGGCACAAAGCTTTCAGGTTTGTTTTTCTTATCTCCCTTTTACCGTCTGTCCTCCTTTTATGGCCCTCTATCTCCTTGCATTCGTTCCCATCCCCCTGCCCTGTTAGTTTAAACATGACCTTTCATACACTCTCTTTGTACACATATGCTTCCACGTTGTTGACTCCAACCCCCCACTATTTTGTTTAAACCTACCTGTGTAGCACTAGCAAATGTAGGTGGAGTGGGTGGGGAGAAATAGCTGCGAGTCTAGATGAGGCACAGGGAGAAGGAGAAGAAAGGGACATATGGGGGAGTAAGAGGAGGGAGGGGGGAGAAGGGGGGGAAGGTCATAAGAGGTTACAGAGAATTTGAGATTTCAGCATTCATACCTTTGTGTTGGAAGCCACCCAAGCGGATCATGAGTTACTAATTTAAGGCAGTTTGCAACTATTCTCTACTATTGGAGTTGTGTGTTGTTTTGCTTCTGAAGCTAAACAATGAATTGTTTTATTATCTGCAAAAACTAGAAAATATGTGTTCAGTTCAGTTTAGTAGATTGTCACACGTACCGAGGTGCAGTGAAAAGCTTTTGTTGCGTGCTATCCAGTCAGCGGAAAGACAATACATGATTACAATCGAGCCGTTTGTATAACGTACATTATATTGTCCATGATAAGGGAATAACGTTAAGTGCAAGGCAAAGCCAGTATAGTCCGATCAAGGACAGTCCGAGGGTCACCAAAGAGGTAGATAGTAGTTCAGCACTGCTCTTTGATTCAGCTGCGTTTATAATCTTCAAATGATTCAGTTTTGTTTATAATTTATACCATAATTCCACTGGATTGCTGGTTAAAAATAGAATTTGAAATAAGTGTTTACACTGATACATGGATTGCACCTTTGTTTTGGGATGAAGTTCCATGGTATTGTTTGTGCCAAACTATTATTTAAGAATAAACTCCGGGGAGGTCAATGTGCAACCATTACTACTTTTTACCACTTTTGAATTTTAAATGGGATCATAATATTTTAGAAAAAGGCGTCAATTTATATTTTATAGATTTTTTGAAAAATGAATGTGTAGAGGAAATTTTTTTTAAAATTCTGATTTGTTAGAGAAGATAAAATATCAATAAATCTGAGGTGTAATATAGAAACAGTTGCAGTCAGTGTTCAGAATAAGCATTTACTTTTTGTTTTGAAGGTTTGTAGCTAATTTGTAGACTCAAGCAGAAAGCTGAGGTCTATGTCACTTTATAAGGTGCAGCTAGAATGTATTTAACTTATTTTATGCTTACTTCAAATTAACATTAAAAGGTGTATTGATGGCTGGAAATATGATGCACAAAACCACTCACTTTTCCAGTTGTACACACTGGCGTTTGCTATGATTGCTTGTTTACACACTGTGGAGAAGGTGGAACAGTTTTTCCATGTTTAGTTTAGAGGTAACAGGCCCTTCGGCCCAACGGGTCCGCACCAGCCAGCGATCCCCGCATATTAACACTATCCTACACCTCCCTAGGACAATTTTTACACTTACCAAGCCAAATAACCTACAAACCGGTACGTCTTTGGAGTACAGCAGCTAAGTTAATGCTCTTTTTGGCTCAATGTGAATATATTTTACAAAATTGCATACCTAAGTTATTTGCTGATATCTACTGTAGTAAACGCTACCCATTTTTTTGTTTAGATGTTAAAATAGTTTTCATGATTTAGTTTAGTTTAAAGATACAGCGCGGAAACAGGCCATTCGACCCACCGAGTCCGTGCTGACCTATGATCTCCGCACATTAACTATTCTACACACACTAGGAACAATTTACAAGCCAATTAACCTACAAACCTGTACGTCTTTGGATTTTTAAAAGGAAATAGATTACTGCAAAGAAGAAAGCCTGCAATTTACTAAATATTTTTATTATTTTGGGAGGCAGTGTTTAATTTGATCTGTGCAAAATCTTCTATATACTTCATAAGTTCATAAGTCATTGGAGCAGAATTAGGCCATTCGGCCCATCTAGTCTATTCCACCATTCAATCATGGCTGATCAATCTTTCACTCTCAATCCCATTCTCCTGCATTCTCCCCGTAACCTTTGACACCCTTATCCATATCAGGGAGTTTCGAGGTCAAAGCTCTTTCATATGTATTAATGTACCTTTTGTACATGTAATGGGCAGCACAGTGGTGCAGCGGTAGAGTTGCTGCCTTACACTGCCAGAGGCCCGGGTTCGATCCTGATTATTGGTGCTGTCTGTATGGAGTTTGCACATTCTCCCTGTGACCACGTGGGTTTTCTCCCGCTGTTCCGGCTTCCTCCCACGCTCCGAAGACGTACAGGTTCGAAGGTTTATTGGCTCCGCGAATTGAAAATCGTCCCTTGTGTATATAGGATGGTGTTATTGTTCGGGGATCGCATACTCGGTGGGCCGAAGGGCCCGTTTCTGTGCAGTATCTCTAAAGTCTAAAGTAAATGTGAATAGTGACAAGATGCTGTAATCGCTGTCTTAAACTGTGTCCTTACAGACATCACACTACAGTGGCTTATCCAGCACTCCAAATCGAGGCGTTGCTGAGATTGCACATGCTGAGCAGAAGATGATAAGCGGTCTCTCCGTCCTATACACCTTGGAAGAAAGTGTGGAAGAGCAAAACCCTAACTCAGCTGGGACTGAGTGTTTCAACCCCCAGTTCCCGTCAACATGGACCTCTGAGATTTCTTCTTGGTGTTCCTCTGACTTCAAGCCATTTTCTACATTCAAAAGGAAAATTGATTTGTGCCATTCAACAGTATTGCAGAGTAATGACAGACCACATAACTAAGGCCCAGACATGTGGCTTCAATATTTGAATGATGTCTCTGTTTAAAAAAAAATGCAAACTGCCTATATCCTATTTAACAGGGTGCTTATTCTGGTTGTGTATTTTTCATTTTGCATGTGACTTATCCATACAGTGCATTATTTCTGCGAAGGGTTACTGATTATTTAATCATAATATTATTACAATATGGTAATGCTGCAGATATACGAAAAGTAATCGTATTGAAACAGAGGGTGGATTTGGGAGCAAGCTAGCAGGTTTTTGTTGAGTGGGATGAATGCCTTCACTTTCCCCTTTTGACTGCATTACATTCTAACACAGACATTGGAGACAGCTCTTAAATGCTTTTATTCTTCCCATGTAGTGTTTATATTCATAGGTTCATAAGTTACAGGAGCAGAATTAGGTTGTTTGGCCCATCGTCTACTAAGTCATTCAATCGTGGCTGATCTATCTCTCCCTCCTAACCCCATTCTCCTGCCTTCCCCCCATAACCCCTGACACCCGTACTGATCAAGAATCTGTCAATCTCCACCTAAAAAAATATTTACTGACTTGGCCTCCACAGATTCACCACCCTCTGACTAAAGAAATTCCTCCTCATCTCCTTTATAAAGGCACGACATTTTATTCTGCGTTATATACTCTAGGTCTAGACTCTCCCACTAGTGGAAACATCCTCTCCACATCCACTCTATCCAGGCCTTTCAATATTTGGTGAGTTTCAATTAGGTCTCCCCTCATCCTTCCAAGCGGCAGCAAATACAGGCCCAGTGTCGTTCACAGCTCAGCACGAAATGCTGAGTGTTTCTTCATATTTAAACTTCTTGATACTTATACACCATTTGCTTTCTTAAAGATGTAAAGGGAATGAGTTGATGTTTAATTGAAGATCGATTTTAATGCATGCCATGAAATGAGTTGATATTCCCTGTATCATCTCACAGTCCACTGACGTCATTCTTGGTGCAGTTAGTGATGGGCTTACTATTAATGTTTGAATAGATACAGGATACTTCTTGATTAAAGGTAGGATGGGTCACCTGAGTTGTTTCAGAAGAAAGGAAAATTTGAGCAGAATCAGATGGTGGTTTGTGTTCCTCAGTCATAAGTCAACATGTTCCAAATTGGTAGAATTGTGAGCATTTCAGATCAGTCTGGTCTTCAGATGAGAAAACACTGCATCATTCAAGCAAGATTGACCCGTGATAGACGCAAAGCCTAGAGAAACTCAGTAGATCGGGCAGCATCTCCGGAGAAAAAGGACGGTGACATTTCGGGTTGGGGCCTGAAACTTCACCCACCCTTTATCTCCAGAGATGCTGCCGGACTAGCTTAGTTACTCCAGCACTTTTATTGTGTCTATCTTTGGTCTAGCAAAGATAGACACAAAATGCTAGAGTAAGTCAGCAGAGCTACTCTGACCCACTGAGTTACTCCAACATTTTGTGTCTATCTTCAGTGTAAACCAGCATTTGCAGTTCCTTCCTACACATATCTTTGGTATAAACTAACATCTTTGTTTCTACAACATTGCCCCATTTTTGACATATATTACAGTAATAAACACATTGTTTTCCTCGTCCCATTTCTGTCCCTTTTCCTTTAGGCCCCAGTAAATTTTGAAAGCACATCTAATTAATGGTACCTTTATCTAGTACACATGAGTTGCCTGGCACTTGAACTTGGTACCTGTCAAATTGTTCTTTCTTCAGCTCCTGCCTACAGATGCTGATGACCAAACGTAAGAAGCAAACAGTGTAGGAATGAACAGCTGGTTTAAACCGAAGATAGACCCAAAAAGCTGGCGGAACTCAGCAGGACAGGCAGCATCTCTGGAGAGAAGGAATGGGTCACGTTTTGGGTCAAGACCCTTCTTCAGACTAGAAGGTAGACAGAAATGCTGGAAAAACTCAGCGGGTGAGGCAGCATCTATGGAGTGAAGGAAATAGGCAACGTTTCGACCCGAAACGTTGCCTATTTCCTTCGCTCCAGAGATGCTGCCTCACCCGCTGAGTTTCTCCAGCATTTTCGTCTACCTTCGATTTTCCAGCATCTGCAGTTCCTTCTTAAACCTTCTTCAGACTAGTTAGGGATTAGGGAAATGAGGGATATGGACGATGATGTGGAGAGATAAATAACAATGAATATAAAATATGCAAAAAAGTAACGATGATAAAGGAAACAGGCCATTGGTAGCTGTTTGTTGTGTGAAAATGAGAAGCTAGTGCGACTTTGGTGGGGGAGGGATAGAGAGAGAGAGAGGGAATGCCAAATGTTCCTCCAATTTGCGTTTAGCCTCACCCTGACGATGGAAGAGACAATAGGACAGGAAGGTCTGTATGGAAAATGGAAAGGAGAATTAAAGTGCTTAGCAACCGGGAGATCTAATAATAATAATAATGCATTTTATTTGCTGGCGCCTTTCTGGACACCCAAGGACACCTTACAGGATATAAAATTACAATACATTTATCAATATTAAAATCAAGTTGATTAAAAAAAAAAATACACAAAACATTTTAAGTCATTAAAATCAGGGTGAACATGGTGGAAGTTATGTCGGGTATGCTAATCTAAACAGGTGTGTTTTGAGTTGTGATTTGAATTGATCGATAGTGTCCAGGTGACGGATGGGAGGTGGGAGAGTGTTCCAGAGACGTGGGGCAGAGCAGCTGAAGGCTCCGGCACCCATGGTGCTGAGTCTAAATGTGGGGACAGTTAAAATTGCAGCTGAGGAGGAACGAAGTGAAGGAGTGTATGGTAGCAGCAGGTCAGAGAGGTATTGGGGAGCAAGGTAGTGTAGTGCTTTGAAGGTCAGCAGTAAAATCTTGTAGTTAATCCTGTGGTGCAAAGGGAGCCAGTGGAGCTGAGTGAGGATGGGTGTGATGTGGTCCGATGATCTGGTGATCTGAGATCTGAGCAAACTGCTGGAGGAACTCAGCGGGTCAAGTGGAGGGAGAGAAATGGTCGACATTTCAGGTCGAGACCTCACATCAGGATACTGCTGTACCTGCCAAATTCCTCCAGCAACTTGCTTTACGTTACAGATTTCAGCATCTGCAGTTCTTATCTCACCAAAATATAAGAATCCCATTGTCAGTGTAAACACTGATTATTGTGCTGTATGTACGACAAGCAGCTGATGATCAAAATTGAAAAATACGTGAATTCAATACCTTTTAAAGTCTTTAATTGTTTCTTCTTACTGATGCCTTTGAACAAAGACCTCTGATTAGTTTAGAGATAGAGCGTGGAACAGGCCCTTTAGACCACCGAGTCTGCGCCAAGCAGTGACCACCGCACACTAACACTATCCTACACACTAGGGGCAATTTACAGAAGCCAATTAACCTATCAAACCTGCAGAATGTGGGAGGAAACCGGAGCACCCGAGGAAGCTCATGCAGTCACAGGGAGAATGTACAAACTCCGTACAGGCAGCACCCATCAGTCAGGATTGAACCCGGGTCTCTGGTGGAGTGAGGCAGCAACTCTACCGCTGCGACTCTGTGCTGCCCCTGGCTTTTGTAGTAATAGTTGAAGGAAATGATTGGCCTGCAGTCCTGGGGAAGTCCCTTATTCATTAAACGGCTGAGCTAAGAGTGCCTTGGGATTTCACATCCAAAAAAACGCGACCTTTGCCAATGCACCACTTTCTTCGCATTACACTACGATATCATTGTGTTTGGTTAGAGTGGCCTGTACATTTTCAGCATACAAGCTGATGTTTGATGATCCACTCAATGCAGGAGCTCAATTAAATGAAACAACGTTTTAAAAAGAAAGGAGGGAAAGATTGACTGAAAATAGAAAATATACTAGTGCCAGGATTTCCATTTTGTGAGGGCTGATTATAAAATGACTTGCTGTTCAATAAACAGAATTTTATCATTCTGGTCCAATAGTAATGTATAATTGCCTACATTAAAACATTTTTTAAAATAATTTGATTTGATTTTGGGGCCATTTTAAAACAAGGCTGTTTCATATTTTATAGATTATTAAAAAAAATATTTTCAAATTCTGATAAGTTAAAATGTCAATAAATTTGAGGTGTAATATAGAAACAATTGCAGTCAGAATAAGCATTTACTTTTTGTTTTGAGGGTTTGAAGCTAATTTGTAGACCCAAGTCGAAAGCTGCGGTTTCTGTCACTTTATAAGATGCAGCTAGAATGTATTTAACTTATTTTATAAAAGAGGTCAACCACCTTTTACACTTTAGCGATTAAATCATTTCGATGACTTAATTGCAGCATTGCAGAATCTCCATGAAGCTTGAAACATCCTCTGACTCTTCAGTGTAAATTACCTGTTGTTATTGAAATGTAACTTTAATATTACTAGGTGCTGTAGCATGTAAGGTTTAAACTGAATAGACCTGTGAAATGCTGGGTTTATTACACATGTTGTTCTTTCATATCTGCATGTAGCTTCTGCATTAGGACCACATATTCAATATATTCTCATTACATCTATATGAGCATATTTTAGGTCATCCTACTCAAGAGACAATAATTGTATTCAGGCTCTAACTTCGTGTTCAGTATGTATTAAAAAAAAAATTATTAGTAAATTTATATTGCAACTATTGTGTTAATATGGCTATACTCAATTTAAAATCGTGGACGTCAATGTTTTTTGTTATCAATAGAATCACAAGCGTTCAATCCATCCCAGTATATTGGTGTAACAGTATCAGTCCAATGCATTGAGGATAGACGAAAAAAGGCTGGAGTAGCTCAGCGGGGCAGGCAGCATCTCTGGAGAAACATAGAAACAGAAAGTAGGTGCAGGAGTAGGCCATTCGGCCCTTCGAGCCTGCACCGCCATTCAATATGATAATGGCTGATCATCCAACTCAGTATCCTGTACCTGCCTTCTCTCCATACCCCCTGATCCCTTTAGCCACAAGGGCCAAATCTAACTCCCTCTTAAATATAGCCAATGAACTGGCCTCAACTACCTTCTGTGGCAGAGAATTCCACAGATTCACCACTCTCTGTGTGAAAAATGTTTTTCTCATCTCGGTCCTAAAAGATTTCCCCCTTATCCTTAAACTGTCACCCCTTGTTCTAGACTTGCCCAACATCGGGAGCAATCTTCTTGCATCTAGCCTGTCCAACCCCTTAAGAATTTTGTAAGTTTCTATAAGATCCCCCCTCAATCTTCTAAATTCTAGTGAGTACAAGCCGAGTCTATCCAGTCTTTCTTCATATGAAAGTCCTGCCATCCCAAGAATCAATCTGGTGAACCTTCTCTGTACTCCCTCCATGGCAGGAATGTCTTTCCTCAGATTAGGAGACCAAAACTGACCTTTCGGGTCGAGACCCTTCTTCGTTCCGTTCCTTCTCTCCAGAGATGCTGCCTATCCCGCTGAGTTACTCCAGCATTTTATATCTATCTTCAGCGTAAACAAGAACCTGCATTTCCTTCCTACACACTCACTCCAATGCATTGTCCAGTTATTTTGAAATATACTTTGCAAATTTCCTTTTTTTTTCAACGCATTTTTTTCTGCTGTATGTACGATAATCTCACCCACTCTTGCCGCATTATGTGCTATGTAACCTTCTGAGAACTGAGATATCAAACTATTTCCAAACAAAGACAGCATTTGGTGAGAGAAAAAAATTGAGGGCTTATACAAGGAGGCTTAGGGGACGTAGGGCTAGAGGTGGCTCTTGAGGAGCATATGTTCCAGCAGGGACTAGATGGGCCAAATAGACTCTTTGTTCTAAATTCTCCATTGTTTGTCCAGCACTGGGGACTTGGACCATTTGGTAGCTCTTTCGAAAGTCCACACAATCAGAAACAACTACACTTAATTTCACGATGTATGTTTCTAACCGAGAATCTATTCGTAGTGAAAACCCGGTAGGTCCCTATTCTTGATCAGCTTTTATATTGAAAGGATAAAACTTGTGATGCTCAATATTCCATTTAATGTCTACGTGTATATGCAACTGGAATATGTCTGGGTACTTACACACTGTTGCCGACTGGAACAAAGTATCCAGTGATTTTTATTTCCTTGGTAGTCGTGGTAGAAAAAGTTTGTGTATATTTGCAAACTAAACTTTAAAAATTCTCTGATATCATAACGAAATGTAATGCCATTAAAATGTGAGATGAATCTGAAATACTGTTTTGTCGCAAGTGGAGACGGGATTCTTGTAGCTAAACGCTTCGGCTCTAAAGCTCTGTGTATTTTTTATGGGATTAGTCCAATGCAGATGGCAAATCTTTAGTCAGCATTTTGAATACGATGGCGAACGTAATGAAATATGGATTATGCGGGAATTTATTTTTAGGACCTGTTCGTGTGACATTGAACGAACTTGATCTATCACTTGTTTAATTTTATACAAGTGTGCGATTTTTGTTAGAGCAAAAAAAACCCACAAAGTGTTGGAGGAATTCAGCAGGTCAGGCAGCATCTCTGGAGGATGCAGAGCATATTAGCTGTTCATTTACAGTGTGGTAATACTGTCTTATTGTTCAGATGCCAAATCACTCACCTACTTCTGCCATCTGAACGCTTGGTGAAGTTGATGGAGTGCTAATAATCATGAAAGTGTGTCAGCGATAGTCAATAAATCCACATTTCAGATTGGCGTATGAATATATATTTGGGCACGAGACCAAATCTCTATTCTGCCCCTTCATAAAGCAAAATTATTCATATGGGGCATCATATTTCAACCAAATAACGTGCATATTGGAATGTTTACATTACGAGTCTTAGAAGCTACCCAGATATTTCAAAATTAGACAAAATGCTGGTAACTCAGAGGGTCAGGAAGCATCCCTGGGGAAATGGATTGGTGACGTTTCAGGTCAGGACCCTTCTTCAGACTGAATCCTCCCCCCTACAATCAGACTGAATTGTTTTGCTGGTCGTGATCAACGACAAATAAAATAGTCAGGCAAAATAGAGGATTAAAGATAGAAACAAAATGCTGGAGTAACTCAATGGGTCACACAGCATCTCCAGAGAAATGGGATAGGTGACGTTTTGGGTCAAGACCTTTCTTCAGATCCGAAACGCCACCTATCCATTTAATCCAGAGATGCTGCCTGACCTACTAGGATGTTGCCAGGACCAGAGGGTCTGAGCTTTAGGGAGAGGATGAGCAGGCTGGGACTCTATTCCTTGCAATGCAGGAACATGAGGGGAGATATTATAGAGGTGTATAAAATCATGAGAGGAATAGATCAGGACAGAGTCTCTTGCCAATAGTAGGTGATTCGAGGACCAGAGAACATAGGTTTAAGGTGAAGGGGAAAGGATTTAATAGGAATCTGTGGGGTAAGTTTTTCACACATGGGATGGTGGGTGTATGGAACAAGCTGCCAGAGGAGGTAGTTGAGGCAGGGCCTATCCCGACATTTCAGAAACAGTTTGACAAGTACATGGATGGGACAGGTTTGGAGGGATATGGACCAAACGCAGGCCGGTGGGACTAGTGTAGCTAGGACATGTTGCGTGGGGCAAGTTGGGCCGAAGGGCCTGTTTCCAAACTGTATCACTATGACCCACAGAGATACTCCAGCATTTTGTGTCTATCTTTGGTATAAACCAGCGTCAGCAGTTCATCTTTACAACAGATATTTCAGAAGACTGATGAACACAAGAAATAGGAGTGGGAGAAGGTGATATGTCGCTCTGAGACTGCTCCACCATTTAATAAATCATGACAGGTTTGATCTTAGCCTCAGCTGACCCTCCCTCCTGTTCTCTTTAATCCTTGCTTCCCCATGAGACCAGAAATCTATCTTGCCCTTGCAGATTGAATGACTCAGGCTTTACTGAGGTAGAGAATTCAAAATATCAACCCTTTGATAAAATAAATCCCTCCAGCCCCTTGTTCTAAAGTTATGTCCCATGGTTTTAAATTTCCCATGAATGGGAATTATCTAAGCATCTGCTCTGCCGCATCAGAATCTTATATTATCTCCATTTCTTTAAGGCCTTTGATAACCTGTTTAAGCATCCCATGAAATTAATTAGTTTAGAGATACAGCGTGGAAACAGGCCCTATGGGCCCCCCCCCCCCAAGTCCATACCGACCAGCGATCCACACACATTATCGCTATCCTACACAAACTAGGGACAATTTACACTTATGCCAAGCCAATCAACCTACAAACCCGGATGTCTTTGGAGTGTGGGAGGAAACCGAAGATCTTGAAAACCCACGTGGTCACAGGGAGAACGGACAAACTCCATACAGACAGCACCCATAGTCAGGATCAAACCCGGGACTCCGGTGCTGTAAGGCAGCAACTCTACCGCTGCGCCACCATGCCACTCCACTCTAAAAAATGATCTGAGAGAACATCTGAGCAGCCTCCAAAACATGCATATCCCTTCAATAATGAGACTAGGGAACACAGGGCTACAAGTATGATACAGAGCTATAAGGATCTCAAGCACACACTACATTTATATTGATACATGTATAACCTACCCCCCTTATAATAAAGGTCAACATTTTATTTGCCTTCACAACTTGTACCTGTGTGGTTACATTTTGATCAATGAATGAGGATATATAGCTCTCAGAAGAAGGGTCTTGACCCAAAACATCACCCATTCCTTCTGTCCAGAGATGCTGCCTTTCCCGCTGAGTTGCTCCAGCAGTTTCTTCACACCAAGGTCTTGCTCTGTGGCAAATAACCCCAAGGTGGTTGTTCCAACCTTGTTCTATGGACAGACTCGTGATGTGCATTGTAAGCACAAATGCATGTACTCTGGCCAGTCTGAGTAGTTGGGATCCCACCACTGATCCTTGTAGCACCTCACTAGTTCATATTTACCAACCCGAAAATGACAAGCCAATACCCTATCCATGCTAAGGTCTTACCAGGGTCCACTACCACCCAGCCCTATCCCCATCACACACTATGCATTTATAGTCATACAGCATGGAAACAGGCCCTTCGGCCCAACTTAGTTCTTACCTTGTCTGGTGGCTGTTATGTGGCACCTAATTAAATGCGAAGATAGACACAATATGCTGAGCAGTTAGCGGGTCAGGCAGCATCTCTGGAGAAAAAGAATTGGTGACGATTCGGGTCAGAACCCATCTTCCGACCCGAAACCCAGAATGTCACCTATTCCTTTTCTCCAGATATGTTGCCTGACATGCTGAGTTACTCCAACATTTTGTGTCTACATCTACGGCCCCTTCCTACACATCTAATGCCTGGAAGACCAAAATACACTAAGATTAGACACAAAAAGCTGGATTAACTCCCCGGGTCAGGGGAGTTACTCCGCATCCTAGGAGAAAAGGAATAGGTGATGCTTCGGGTCGAGACCTTCTTCACACCAAAATACACCACATCTACTAGTTCCCCTTTTATCACCCCTACTTATTATACTCCCAATGATTCTGTCCCGCTGAGTTACTCCAGCCTTTTGTGTCTCTCTTGACTTAAAACTGCTGAAGAATTGTAGCTTTTTTTTTTACCTTGTGTACTTCAATGTCGAAATCTCTGGATATAGTCAGTGGATGAAGAGAGGCATTGAAATGTTAGAAGACACTATGAAACCATGTTGTCATATGTAATGCATAAATCTCTATTTAATACACTCAATTTCCCAAATTGGCAGAATATTGAAGTCCTGAATTTTCTGCAATGTAAAGTATGTCAGCACCAGTACAATACAATCTTCACACTATTCCAATTATGAATAATAATGCTTTAATCAAAAATAAATAAATGAATCAGTTTCTGCTTATGCTGCCTGACACAAACAAAAATGTACAGATTTAAACTGTGGCCTTAGCTTTGCATGTTTACAGTCTCCAATGCGAGTACTTGTTTTACTCTCTCTATGACACCAAAATTATAAGGTCATAAGTGGCAGGAGCAGAATTAGGCCATTCGGCCCATCAAGTCTACTCCCCCATTCAGTCATGGCTGATCTATCTTTCCTAACCCCATTCTCCTGCCTCCTCCCCATAACCCCCGACACCCGTACTAAATCAAGAATCTTTCTATCTCTGCCTTAAACATATCCATTGATGGCCTCCACAGCCTTCTGTGGCAAAGAATTCCACACATTCACCACCCTCTCACTAAAGAAATTCCTCCTCGTCTCCTTCCTAAAATAACGTCCTTTAATTCTGAGGCGATGACCTCTAGTCCTAGGCTCTCCCACTAGTGGAAACATCCTCCCCACGTCCACTCTATCCAAGTCATTCACTATTCGGTACATTTCAATAAGTTCCCCCCTCATTTTTCTAAACTGCAGCGCGCAGAGGCCCAGTGCCATCATTCGCTCATCATATGTTAACCCACTCACCCCTGGGATCATTCTTGTAAACCTCCTCTGGACCCTCTCCAGGGCCAGCACATCCTTCCTCAGATATGGTGCCCAAAATTGCTCACAATACTCCCCTGACCAGCGCCTTATAGAGCCTCAGCATTACATCCCTGTTTTTACATTCCAGCTCCCTTGAATTGTAGAGATTTTTAACTAACTATTGTCACAACCCAAATAACCCAGTGACACACAGCGGTTATCAAACAATATTGTGATTTAAAAAAAAAGATATATAGACTGCAAATAAATCCACAACAGTACAGTATTAAAGTTGAACTTGTATGGTTAACCTCTGTTTGGGGAAACAATGCTTATTATTTTAGACCAATGCAAAACATTTCAAATCTATACATTTCAGGAAGTCAGCAGCTGAACAGCTAATCTTGCAATCCACACCCAATTCATGTTGAATAATATTAGTCTAATAACAATCAAACATTTCAAAATTAATATACATACAATTCTTCTGTGGCCTTCAACATACTAAAGTAAAATTGAGGCCTTCAAATTGATTAGGTTTTCATTGGTGTAAACAAAAAATTAAATTCTGTTCTCCACTAAATGTGGGTGATTACAAATACTGTAAAGTATATAAAAACCATGTCATGGTTCAACAGTAGGAAACAGTGCTTTCATTGTTCACTTTTAGAAAGTGAATTCGCCTGTAATGCACACAAAATGCTGGAGTAACTCAGCGGGACCCCACTTATTCCTTCTCTCCAGAAATGCTGAGAAATGTTACTCCAGCATTTTCGTGTCTATCTTGTGTTTCAACGCCTGCCGACGGCCGGGTTTTGGCAAGCCTGCCCGACCTGCTGAGTTGTTACTCCAGCATTGTGCGGTGTCCGGCTTCGGTGTAAAACAGCATCTGCAGTTCCTTCCGACACAAATTCGCCGATATGTGCTTAAAGTTCGTCTTAATTCACACCGGCCATTGGGATCCAATTGAGTTACATCTTGGTGTTAAAAATTTCGCACGTAGCACCGATATGATTGACTAAATATTCGTGGGATTTTCTGTTTTTAAGCGTTGGAAATTTTTGTTTTAGAAATTATTTGTGCTGTTAATCGACGTGGCAGGGACTAAGTAAATTGTGTTTCAGTCTGAAGAAGGGTCTCGACCCGAAACGTCACCTATTTCCTTCTTTCCAGCGATGCTGCCCGACCCGCTGAGTTACTCCAGCGTTTTTGTGTCCACCTTGTGTTTCAACGCTGGTCGGGAGGGGGGGGCGGGTTAGAAATAATCTTCCTGCAGTGGCTATTTTTGTTGTTGTTGTAAAGAAGTAGTGCCCACTCGTCGGCGCTGTAAGCAGCGTTCAACCCAACCAATGATCATTTGATAATTTCACCGCAAGTGGCAGGTTCGAGAATTACAGCCACAACGATCTTTAACCGTGTGGTTCAAGCAGAGTTGGATAAACAGCGGGCAATTACAACCAGTACGGTCGTCGGTCCCAAAAGAAAAGACGGGAGCATGCAGGCCATTGGAAACCGGTCTTGCTGGTCGTTAATTGTTAAATCTACCTAATCCAGAGCTAAAATATCTGACTGCGACCCTTCCGTCGTTTATTAAAATATATCCCATCGTTATCAAAATTCCAATTAGTTTCAGATGTAGTCTTTAAAAAAAAAATGAAGAGGGCTGTTGCTTGAGTCAAGATGATGATGATGCTTTGCTTTTACCGTTACTGTCGGCAGTCTTAGACCCTCTGCCTGCGGCACACTGCACACGATGTAAGACGTTGGACAACACGTCTTGGTAGTAGCTGAGAGCGACCCAACCGGGCAGATACATCAAGGTGATGAGACCCATGAAGTTGAGCGGGTAGTGGGAGTAGTCCCAGGAACAGGCGTTGAATCGGCGGAGTCCCAGTCCCCAGGTGAGTTCCCAGGTGTATATGAAGAGGACGTAGACCGGTAACCTCTGCCAGGTGCCCCAGCCCAGACGGTGGTAGAGGTGGAAGTAGAGCTTTTCCACCACGAAGCTGCAGCTGCCGTACATGAGGAAGGACCAGGGCGACGTGTGGCCCAGCAGCGTGCGGTCGGATCGCTCCACCAGGTTGAACACGGAAGTGAAGAAGATCTCGTCCAGGAGCCCGTGCATCCCGTAGAAGACGAAGCGGAGGGAGCCGGGCAGACCCCGGGGCGAGGGCAGGCGCTCGGGGAACCTCGCCCGGCAGCAGCATTGCAGGCGGAGGAAGCCTTTGAGGAAGAGCTGGGATTCGTAGAGTGAGAGGAGGTAGTAGAAGAGGACGGTGGTGAGCGAGGAGGGCGACCCTTCCACCAGCGAGGTCAACAGGCTCTTCAAGACCACGTACACCGAAGGGTAGACCACCAGGTGGAATACGGCGGGGCAGCCTTGGAAGTTCTTCTCCTGCAGGTAGACCTTCTCCAGGGCCAGGTAGGAGAGCGAGTGGAGCAGCCCGAGGTAAGGCGAGGAGTAGCCCAGCAACTTGGGGTCGCCGGTCTCCACGAAGCGCCGGGCCGACGACAGCAGGACGTCCAGGGTTATGCCGTGCATCCCGTAGAAATACATCCGCATCCAAGTGGGCAGCGGGGGTTTGGCACGGCCGCTGCTTTCAGCACCGGACAGGTCCTTGAGCCGAGGGGCGGCTGCGGTGGTGGAGGCGGCGGTGGAGGCGGCGGTGGAGGCGGGCGCCCGGGGCCGCTTGATGCCCTGTCCCGGCCGCTCCGCCGACAGCTGCCGCTGAGCCTCACGCCGTTTGCTGCTCATCATCTTCCAGCTTCGCAAACCGGCTTTCAGCTCCCTACTTCCTCTCCTCACCTCCCTTCTCTCCTCCCCTTTCCTCACCTCTCCTCCCCCCTCTTCTCCCTTCCTCTCTCCTCCTCTCCTCTTCTCCCTTCTCTCCTCCCCTATTCTCCTCTCCTCTCCTCTCCTCTCCTCACCTCTCCTCCCCTTTCCCTACCTCCCCTCCCCTATTCTCCTCTCCCTTCCTCTCTCCTCTCCACTCCCCGCTTCTCTTCTCCCCTCTCCCGCCTCTCCTCTCCTCTGCTCTCCTCTGCTCTCCTCTCCCCACAACGGAAGTCTGCCTTGCACTTTAAAAGGCAAAAAATTAATAAATAAACGGCCCGCAGAAGCAACCGCGGAAGGTTAAAGTGCGGCTCATCCCCTTCTTTGTCCTTGCGGGCAAGGAACTGGCAGCTTTGACTGTGAATCCAATCCCGGTTAGTAGCCAGCAAGCCGTAGCGAGCTCGGCCGACGCAACACCATCGGCAAACACAGACGTGCAACGTCTCCACACAGCGACCAAATATTTCCCCAGCCTGGACGCAGCCATGGTTAAAGCCGCATGCATGAATGCAAACAGCCCGCAATCACCCGAATGTCCATCTTCCCAATAAGACCGACCCCCCCTTCTTATGCAAAATCGCTCCTGCCGTCAGCTCTCGTTTTAACATTAATGCAATATTGCGACCATCCTCTATCCCCTCCCACTTCAAACGTGTATTAAAAACGCCTCTCTTCCTTCTCAAAAACGTCATCCCACCCGCTGCCTGCAAAAGCAGAGGCAAATTTCATAATCTTCTTGATTAGTACGGGTGTCAGGGGTTATGGGGAGAAGGCAGGAGTATGTGGTTGAGAGTGAGAGATAGATCAGCTATGATTGAACGGCGGATTAGACTAGATGGGCCGAATGGCCTCGTTCTGCACCTAGAATTTATGAACATGAATTTATAATGATATGGTGCTAATCTGACCGAAGCAAACCATCAGAGTCGTGGAAAATATCACCTACACTCTCCTTCCTCCGAAAACACACAATTCTCCCCAAATATCTTTCCATTTAATTTCACCTTTTCAGCTGTCACAGGTTTACAATTTATGATTCTCTAGCAAGGAGCCTGCTATAAACACAAACAATGCATTCGTTCATGTTCATGCATAGTTGCAGAATTAGGCCATTCGGCCCATTAAGTCTACTCCGACTTTCAATCATGGCTGATCCATCTTTCCCTCCTAGCCCCATTCTCCTGCCTTCTCCCCATAACCCGTGAGACCCGTACTAAATCAAGAATCTATCTATCTCTGCCTTGAAAATATCCGTTGTCTTGGCCTCCACAGCCTTCTGTGGCAATGAATCCCACAGATTCACCCATTCAAATGGGTGTTTCATTACATAAAGATTGAAATATGCAAGGTAGTGATTAGCGTTTTAGCTGATACACGCTGACTCTACATCTGTTAATTGACCTCTGCTGTTCATTGTTCCCAAACCCTTGTTAAAATCACCCAACGTGTTATAAAACCAGTTTATGAATTAGTGCGTGAGAAACATAGAAAATAGGTGTAGGAGAAGGTCATTCTGCCCTTCGAGCCAGCATCGCCATTCAATATGATCATGGCTGATCATCCAAAATCAATACCCCATTCCTGCTTTTTCCCCATATCCCTTGATTCCGTAAGCTCAAAGAGCTAAATCTAACTCCCTCTTGAAAACATCCAGTGAATGTGACCGCAGGCGGACACCGTACACGATGTGCTATGTCGACATCAAAACAAGTACCCGGATGCGGCTATGGTGGTGGCTGGAGATTTTAATAAATCAAATCTCAAGAAGGTCATGCCGAACTTCTACCAACACATCACGTGTGCCACCAGGGGGGAGAGAACTTTGGACCACTGCTACACACCATTCAGGAAAGGCTACAAGGCTGTTTCATTCCCTCCCCAAGGAAAATCTGACCACGCTGCCATTTTCCTGTTGCCGGAGTATAAACAGAGGATAGTTCGGGAAGCGGTAGAGACGAGGGACGTAAAGCGGTGGTCCGACCAGTCAGAGGCCATGCTGCAAGATGCACTGAGTGATGTCGACTGGAATATGTTCGAAGCAAGTTCCAGTGAGTTCGCGGAAGCAGTCACGGACTTCATCGCAACAGTAACCGACAACATCGTCCCCACGGTAAGGGTAAGCACCTTTCCGAACCAAAAACCCTGGGTAGACAGGTCTGTTCGTGTGGCCCTGAATGCTCGCACCACTGCCTACAACTCGGGCCTGGCATCAGGAAACATGGACGTCTACAAGGCAGAGTCCTACCGACTGCGAAGGGCGGTGAAGGACGAAAAGAGGAGGTACAGAGACAAGATGGAGTTACAGATGGAGCAGCAGGACACCAGAAGCCTGTGGCAGGGGCTACGGATTGTAACCAACTACCGGAGCACCCCTCCCTCATCCGCAAGTGCCGGCACCTCCCTAGCTGATGACCTGAACTCCTTTTACGCTAGTTTCGAGAGGGGCAACACCACCCCAGGTCTGCCGACTATCGACAATACCGCCAGCGGGCTGGCTACCGAAGCTGAAGGGAGGAATGTGCACACATTCTCGCTGTCCGAGCACGACGTGAGGAGGGCTCTGACACGGGTGAACACGAGAAAAGCTGCAGGCCCCGATGGCATCTCGGGGCGAGTACTCAAGTCCTGTGCTACGCAGCTAGCTCCAGTGCTCACTACATTATTCAACCTCTCCCTGGAAAAGTCCGTGGTCCCTGCCTGCTTCAAAAAATCTATCATTGTACCGGTACCTAAAAATGCCTCCCCACCCTGTCTGAATGACTACCGTCCGGTGGCCCTTACTCGGTAGTCATGAAATGCTTTGAGAGGCTGGTGAAGAAACACATCTGCCCCTTCCTCCCTCGGAACATGGACCCGTTGCAGTTCGCATACCGTCCGAACAGATCCACGGACGATGCGGTCTCCCAGGTCTTGCCAGAAGGGGGGCTACGTGAGGATGCTGTTCATAGACTACAGTTCAGCCTTCAACACGATAGTCCCCACCAGACTGGCCGGGAAGCTAATGGAATTGGGGCTCAACACCTCCCTGTGTGCCTGGGTCCTGGACTTTCTCACCGCCAGGCCCCAGGTAGTCAAGATGGGAGGGAATACATCGAAGTCCCTCACGCTGAGCACAGGATCGCCCCAGGGTTGCGTCCTCAGCCCCCTATTGTACTCCCTGTACACACATGACTGTGTGGCTAGGTTCAGCTCCAACTCAATAATTAAGTTTGCTGATGACACTGTGGTGGTGGGCCTGATCTCAGACAATGATGAGAAGGCCTACCGGGAGGAGGTGGCTGATCTAGCACTCTGGTGCCAGGATAACAGTCTCCTCTTGAACATCAAAAAAACGAAGGAGCTGATCATGGACTTTAGGAGGGCACATCATCCGAGGACGTACACTCCATTGAGGATAAATGGGGATCCTGTGGATAGGGTGAACTGTTTTAAATATCTGGGAGTCCACATCTCTGAGGATATGACATGGGCATCACACGCCTCAGCACTCGTGAGTAAGGCAAGGCAGCGCCTTTACCACCTCAGGCAATTGAGGAAATTCAGAGTGTCTCCGAGGATCCTCCAGTGCTTCTACGCAGCGGCGGTGGAAAGCATCTTGTCCGGGAACATTACCATCTGGTTTGGGAATTGCTCTGCCAAGGACAAGAAGGCTCTGCAGAGAGTAGTGCGTTCGGCCGAACGCACTATGGGAACTTCACTTGCCCCCCTGCAGGAACTATACATCAGGAGGTGCAACTCCAGAGCCAACAATATCATGAGAGACCCCTTCCACCCCTGCAACGGACTGTTCCAGCTGCTACGGTCAGGCAAACGCCTCCGTTGCCATGCGGTGAGAACAGAGAGGTTGAGAAGGAGTTTCTTCCCAGAGGCCATTCGGACTGTAAATGCCTATCTCACCAGGGACTAACTCTACTGAACGTTTTTCCTTTCATTATTTATTATGTAAAGGTATATGTGTGTTATGATTGTGTTTATAGTTTGTTTGGTTGTTTGTCTTTTTGCACAAAAGTCCGCGAGCATTGCCACTTTCATTTCACTGCACATCTCGTATGTGTATGTGACAAATAAACTTGACTTGACTTGAATTGGCCTCCACTGCCTTCTGTGGCAGAGAATTCCACATTCACAACTGAGTGAAAACGTTTTTCCTCACCTCAGTCCTAAATGGCCTACCCTTTATTCATAGATATTCTAGATTCCAGCTTTTTTTTCTTCATACAATTTAAAGAATTGAACACACAAAAGTCCTTTTTAAGTCAGATTGGCAACTGTGCCAAGTGCTTTTGGAAAACGATTCTGACTGTGAGTCACATAACTTGGTACAACAGTAAAACCGTTTTGTAAGATCATTTTTTACGATTTTCTGAAGCTGCAGATTTTATCTTGTGTTGCCTGTTCCTAAAATGTGAATTTGCACTGAAAAGTCATTTATAAAAGTGAAATCATTGTTGTTTCGTCTTTTTGGCTCTTTTCACAAGTTCATAAGTCATCGGAGCAGAATTAGGCCATCCGACCCATCAACTCTACTCTGCCATTCAATCATGGCTGATCTATATCTATATATGATCAGCCATGATCATATTGAATCGAGGTGCAGGCTCAAAAGGCCGAATGGCCTACTCCTGCACCTATTTTCTATGTTTCTATGTTTCTATCTTTCTCTTTCAACCCCATTCTCCTGTCTTCTTCCCATAACTTTTGACACCCATAATAATTAATAATCTGTGTTTTAAGCATATCCATTGACTTGGATAGAGTGCCTTCTTCCTGTAACCTTTAACACTCATACTGATCATGAACCTGCCAAATTCCGCCTTAAAAATATCCATTGACTTGGCCTCCATAGCCTTTGTGGCAATGAATTCCACAGATTCACCACCCTCTGACTAAAGAAATTCCTCTTCATCTTCTTTCTAAAGTTACGACCTTTTATTCTGAGACTATGGCCTCCGGTTCTAGACTCTCCCACAAATGGAAACATCCTCTCCACATCCACTCTATCCAGGCATTTCACTATTCAGTAAGTTCCAATGAGGTTCCTTCTCATCCTTCTGAATGCCAGCGAGTACAGGCCCAGAGATGTCAAACACTCATCATACGAGTTGATTCCTTAACAAGGAGCTTTTATTGCATAATCTCGGTTACAAACAACGGTACAGATCAAAACTACCCTACAGTTTGCAAACATCAATCAACACATTACAACATTCTCATCCATATCCACCATGCACTGGAGAACCCATGGTGACCATAGGCTTCCAAAGTCCCTGTGGACACTCTGTGCTCCCTCTCCAAGGACACGTGGGCACGGACATAGGCTCGGAAGAGGGGTAGACAGTAGACTCGGGCAGAACCCTCGACTGCCCGCTGCCTGGACTCTTGAATGGCCATCTTGGCCAGGTCTTTTTGGCTCTTGTGTGCTATTGTGATTTCCAGGTGAAGTGCTCCATGGTTGAACTGCCCGCTGCGACCTGTGGTCCACATTCACTTTTGACAGGGTCGTTACAGATCCCATCGTTGTGCCTGTGGGGCACAATATCCCACAGGTTTGCCCCAATCCATCCTTTGAACAATGGCCATTCTCATTGTCAGGCTGGGGTCAGGAGTCCAGGGCCAGAGTCCAATAGTCCATGTTAGGCTCAGTCTGACCTTTTGGGCCCATGTTCCAGATCTATATCCAACTCCAGATACAATGTCCAATTTATTTTCTTACTTACTTTAGATTGTAGCTACGTGTACTGAGGTGCAGTGAAAACCTTTTGCTGTAAGCTAACCAGTCAGTGGAAAGACAATACATAATAATAATAATAATAATAACTTTATTTATAAAGCACTTTAAACAACTGCAGTTGCCACAAAGTGCTGTACATGAGAACTCATGGACAAAAAGCTATTACAAACAATTAAAAACCATTAAAAACCGTAAAACGAAGGACTATAAAAAACACACTAAAAATTAAAAGACATTAAAAGCACTAAGAACAGGAGCAATGCCTCAGCCAGTGTCGAAAGCCAAAGAATAATCGAGCCATCCACAGTGTACAGCTACTTAGTTTGTTTAGTTCATATATTGTCACGTGTACCGAGGTATAGTGAAAAGCTTTTGCTGCATGCTAACCACTCAGCTGATGGTTACATTCGAGCCCATCACAGCGTACAGACACATGATCAAAGGGAACAACGTGAATAATGTTTTGTGCAAGATAAAGCCAGTAAAGTCTGATCAAAGACAGTCCGAGGGTCTCCAATGTGGTAGATAGTAATTCAGGACTGCTCTCTAGTTGTGGTTGGATGGTTCAGATGCCTGATAACAGCCAGGAAGAAACTGTCCGTCAATCTGGAGGTAGGCGTACATTAGTGCAAGATACTGTGAAACTGTACAGCATTGGTGGGAACGGGCTTGGCACCATATAACACTGAGGTAGAGTACTGGTGAACATAGGTCTGTCACTGTATAATACTGGGCTACAATGATGACTGGACAAGCTTATTAATATATAGCGTTGGGTTACTGCAATGGTAGGCTCAAGTCTGTCACTGTATAACGGTGTGTTGCAATGCTGGTGAGCACATATCATTACACTTGGAAACAATACGTGCAGGCATAGGTCTGTCATTGTAAAGAGCTGGGATGCAGTATTGATTGAGTAGAGGGATGTTGCCATGTAACTCTAGACTACAGCACCACACTGGTTCAGGTCTATCTCTATATCATACTGTGGCACAGTACTTTTAGACATGGGCCTAAATGAGTGTCACACTTGGGTGTATTTACTATGAGCACAGGTCTGTCATGGAATAACACTGGGGTACAGCGCTGACAGACACAAGTTTGTCACTGTATAACACAGAGGTGTTATGGTGGGCATGGACACATGGGAGATCGCGGGTCAACGCAGACTCGGTGGGCCGAAGGGCTTGTTTCCACACTGTATCGCTAAAAATATCTTTAAAAAATCATTTATTTGGTGTAGGTTTAGCTTTATTATTGTCACATGCTCCTCAGGAATATGGTGAGATTGTGAAAGACACTATGAATTATTCAAGCCATCAATAAATGCTGTAAGTTGATAGCAGAAGCAGATAGCAGATAGCAGAAGTGGTCTAGCTGCTACAGCTGCTGCCTCACAGCGCCAGAGACCCTGACCTCAGGTTTTGGCTGTGTGCAACTACACGTTCTCCCTGTGACCGCATGGGTTTTATCAGGTGCTCCGGTTTCCTCCCACATCCCAAAGACGTGCGGGTTTGTAGGTTAATTGGCCCCTTGTAAATTGCCCCTGGTGTATAGATGCTGGCTGAGAAAGTGGCATAACATCGAACTAGCGCAAGTGGGTGATCGATGGTCAGCGTGGACTCAGTGGGCCAAAGGGTCTGTTTCCATCCTGTGTCTCAAAACTAAACTAAACTAAACTATGAACAGAACATATCACTTCATAAGCATACGTCCAGTCTCACTTGGAGAACTAAGTTCAAGAGGCAAGAGTATTTTTTATTGTCATATGTCCCAGATAGAACAATGAAATTCTTACCAGCAGCAGCACAACAGAATTTGTAAACATAGTACTCTGTAAACAATATAATAAATAAGAAAAGTTCAGTGTATGTGTATTTTACACACACACACACACACACACACACACACACACACACACACACACACACACACACACACACACACACACACACACACACACACACACGCATATATATATATACACACACATACACGCACATGTATATACGGTGTGTGTGCGTACGTGTGTAAATATATATATATATATATATATATATATGTGTATATACACTTACACACACGCATACGCACACATAAATAAACAAACAATAATAGTGCACTGATGATGCTGGCTGCCTTTTTGAGGCCTCAGCTTTTTGAAGTTGTCATTCACGTCAGATGATATAAGGTTTGTTCACATTTCTCAGGCAGCAGACATGAGAGCAGGCAATTTAATCAAAAAAGGGCCTTTATAAGCTGGGAACATTTTTATGCCAAACTTGAGAACTGAGAAATGCACGGAACAAAAGCTGCTGCGTGAGTGTCAGCTTTGCACAGCCCATGCATTGGGGAATGGCCCATTCAAAGGCTAAAGCATGAAAAGCTTTTCCATTGGAATTCTTCCAGCTTCTTGAAGTAAATCCTCAGCAAGGCTTTCACTGTGGGAGCAGGTTGTGTTAGAGCTCTGCTTCCACTGACCAGAGATGTTGAGAGTCACGCAGAATTTAAAATGCAGTCGGCAGAAAACTTTGTTCAAAGAAGTTGGCGTATGGTAACATGGGCTCTGACGTTTAGTGTGTGTAGAGCGTAGAGATATATCTTAAACCTTTCATATGACACTCTAACGCTGCAGACAGTTTTTAACATTACAGTCCCCGTCTTTAAATCCCCCAAGAATTTTATAATTGCAACAATCTCTTTTAATCTCTAAACAATAAATTCAGTGCTGGTGGTCAAGCAGATTTATTTGTTGTTAGGGCAACAACTTTTGTCGGCTAAGCTGTTACTGAGGTTCAACTGGAAGCCTAGAGCTCTCTCCCTCTCCCTCTCTCCATGACCGGCATTGCTTGAAGCAATTGATTGTTAGGGATAACTGGGATATCATCACTGGAGACATTTGGGAAAGGGAAATGAGAAGAATGGACCTAATGAATCAATCAGATGTGGCAGTCTGGACAATTGACTTCAGGCCTTTTAACACGGAACCTCGAACAGTACAGTACCATGCCTTCATCCCACAATGTCTGTGCCAAACACGTTGCCAAGATAAACTAATCTCATCTGCCTACACATGATTCAAATCGTTCCATTCCTGCATGTATGCATCTTCTAAACGTCACTGTCGTATCTGCCACCATCATCATCCTTGGCATATCGTTTCAGGCACCTACTACCCTCTGTGTAAAATAACTTGTTCCGCCCATCTATCTATCTATCTATCTATCTATCTATCTATCTATCTATCTATCTATCTATCTATCTAATATATAAAACTGTGTGCCTGCAGTCCGGCTGCCTTTCTGCCTTTTGATTTGTTTACATCGTGTGATGTCACAATGCCCAATGCTCGCAGATGTCCAATCACAATGCCCAATGCTCGCAGATGTCCAATCGGAATGGATCCATTTACATGTACGGCTTCCAACTGCATTTCTTCCTTTGATTCACTGCAACTCCGAAACCAGACGCAGAATCGCCGAGATCTTCTCCATTTCGGTAGAGATTTCACTTTTCTTTCTAAGTATCCGCTCCTCATTACATTTCGTCGTGTTTAAGTACACGTTTTTAATCAAATCCTTCCCCCCCCCTCCCCAAATATTTCAAAAATAAACTGGCTTCTCACCCATAGACTCAGCACCAGCCCCAGCCCCTGGTGAATGTTCCATCGTGTGATGTCACAATGCCCAATGCTCACAAATGTACAATCGGAATGGATTCATTTACATATGCCTTTGCAGGAGCCCCAGCCCCTGGTGAACGTTCCATTGTGTGATGTCACAATGCCCAATGTTCACATATGTCCAATCGGAATGGATTCATTTACATATGCCTTTGCAGGAGCCCCAGCCCCTGGTGAACGTTCCATCGTGTGATGTCACAATGCCCAATGCTCAAATACATTGTTGCCATAGAGGGAGTACAGAGAAGGTTCACCAGACTGATTCCTGGAATGTCAGGATTTTCAAATTAAGAAAGACTGGATAGACTCGCCTTGTACTCGCTAGATTTTAGAAGATTGAGAGGGTATCTTATAGAAACGTATATAAAATTCTTAAGGGGTTGGACAGGGCAGATGCAGGAAGATTGTTCCGGATGTTGGGGAAGACCAGAACAAGGGGTCACAGTTTAAGGATAAGGGGGAAATCCTTTAGGACAGAGATGAGAAAAACATTTCTCACACAGAGAGTGGTGAATCTCTGGAATTCTCTGCAACAGAAGGTAGTTGAGGTCAGTTCATTGGCTATATTTAAGAGGGAGTTAGATGTGGCCCTTGTGGCTAAAGGGATCAGGGGGTATGGAGAGAAGGCAGGTACAGGATACTGAGTTGGATGATCAGCCATGATCATATTGAATGGTGGTACAGGCTAGAAGGGCCGAATGGGCTAATCCTGCACTTAATTTCTATGTTTCTATGTTTCCTTCTCCTCACCCCTCTCCCTCTCCCACCCATCCCTCTCTCCACCACCCCCCTTCCCTCTCTACCACCACCCCCTTACCCCTACCCCTCTGTCCCTCTTTCACCACTGCCCCTACCCCTCCCTCCCCACTCTTCCACTTCTATCCCCTTACCCGACGCCTCTCCCTCCCCCACCCCTCTCTCTTCCGCTCCCTTCCCCTCTCTCCCCCACCCCTTCCCCTCCCCCTCTGTCCCTCTTCCACCACTCCCCCCGTCCCTCTTCTACCACTCCCGCTACCCCTCTACCCCTCCTCCCTCCCCACTCTTCCACTTCTCTCCCACTCTCTCCTCCCCCCTTCTCCTCACCCCTCTCCCATCCCTCTCTCCCCACCCCCCTTCCCTCTCTACCCCCACCCCTTCCCTCTCTCCCCCCACCCCTTCCCCTATCCTCTGTCCCTCTTCCATCACTCCCGCTACCCCTCTCCTCCTCCATCCCCACTCTACCACTTCTCTCCCCTTTCCCCTCCACTCTCCCTCCCCCCTCTTTACCCTCTCGCCCCCACCCCTCTCCCCATCCCTCCCTCCTCCCCTCCCTCCCCCATCCCCCCTCCCCACATCTCTCTCCCCATCTCTCACCCCCTACCCCGATCTCCTTTCCCTCCCAAATCTATCCTGTTTCCTCCTCCTCCTCTCCCCTCCCTCCCCTCTTCTCACCCCCCCCCCCCCCTCCCCCCCCCCCCCCCCCCCCCACAAACGCCGTTGGGGAAACAGACCCAACGGGTCTGCACTTGGTCTAGTTATTATATAAAAGTATGTGGCTGCCGCCTGCCGCCCGTCCGGCTGCCGGCTGCCTTTCTTCCTTTTGATTAGTTTCCATCGTGTGATGTCACAATGCCCAATGCTCACAGATGTCCAATCGGAATGGATCCATTTACATATGCCTTTGCAGGAGCCCCAGCCCATGGTGAACGTTCCATTGTGTGATTTCACAATGCCCAATGCACAAAGACATTCTTGCCATAGAGGGAGTACAGAGAAGGTTCACCAGATTGATTCCTGAGATGTCAGGACTTTCATATGAAGAAAGACTGGATAGACTCGGCTTGTACTCGCTAGATTTTAGAAGATTGAGGGGGGATCTTATAGAAACCGATGTTGGGGAAGTCCAGAACAAGGGGTTACAGTTTAAGGATAAGGGGGAAATCTTCTAGGACCGAGATGAGAAAAACATTTTTCACACAGAGAGTGGTGAATCTCTGGAATTCACTGCCACAGAAGTAGTTGAGGCCTGTTCATTGGCTATATTTAAGAGGGAGTTAGATGTGGCCCTTGTGGCTAAAGGGATCAGGGGGTGGAGAGAAGGCAGGTACAGGATACTGAGTTGGATGATCAGCCATGATCATATTGACTGGAGGTGCAGGCTCGAAGGGCCGAATGGCCTACTCCTGCACCTAATTTCTATGTTTCTAAGTTTCCCTCTTCTCACCCCTCTCCCTCTCCCACCCATCCTTCTCTCCCCCACACCCCTTCACTCTCTACCCTATCCCCTTCCCTCTCTCCCCCCGCCCCCTTCCCCTACCCCTCTGTCCCTCTTCCACCACTCCCCCTACCCCTCCCTCCCCACTCTTCCACTTCTCTCCCTCACCCCACCCCTTTCCCTCCCCCACCCCTCTCTCTCCCCCTCCTTTCCCCCTCCCTCCCCTCTCCCCCCACACCCCTTCCCTACCCTCTGACCCTCCCCACTCTTCCACCTCTCCCCCTCCCACTATCCCTCCCCACTCTTTCCCCCCTCTCCCCCCACCTCTCTCCCCCTCCCTCCACACTCTTCCCCTCCTTCCACACTCTTACCCTCCCTCCTCCTCTCCATCCCCATCCCTCCCCCCACATCTCTCTCCCCTCCCCATCCCTCTCTCCTCCCTCTCTTCCACTTCACTTCTCTCCCCCCTTCCCCCTCCACTCTCCCTCCCCACTCTTTCCCCTCTCTCCACCTACCCCTCTCCCCTTCCCTCCCTCCTCCCCTCACCCACATCTCTCTCCCCATCCCCCTCTCTCACCCCCTACCCCGCTCTCCTTTCCCTCCCAAATCTGTCCTGTTTCATCCTCCTCCTCTCCCCTCCCCTCCCTCCCCTCTTCTCACCCCCCCTCCCCCCACCTGTGTGTTTGGGGGGTGGTTAATGTGAGTGTGATGCCTCAGCCCCCCCCCCGCAAACGCCGTTGGGGAAACAGACCCAACGGGTCTGCGCTTGGTCTCCTTTAAAATCTGCCTCTCTCATCTTTAAGCAGTGCCATGGAGTCAAAGAGTGATACAGTGTGGAAACAGGCCCCTCAGCCCAACCTGCCCACACCGGCCAACATGTCCCAGCTACACTAGTCTTACTTGCCAGCATTTGGTCTATATACCTCCAAACCTGTTCTAACTGTTTTCTTAAATGTTGGAATAGTCCCTGCCTCAACTACCTCCATATATCCACCATCCTTTGTGTGAAAAAGTTACCCCTCAGATTCTATTAAACACATAAAAATCATGTACGATTAAAGCCCTCTAGTTGTTCGCATTTCCATGCTGGGAAAAGTATATGACTGTCTACTCTCTCTTTCTTTAGTTTTTTTTAGTTTAGTTTAGTTTACCGATACAGCGCGGAAACAGTCCCGACAAATGAAGGCAAACATATCATACTCCTTTATTAGTCCATTTACTTGTGTTGCCACTTTCAAGGAGCTATGGACCTGGAGCCCAAGATATCTTTGCACATCTGAGCTGTTAAGGTTCTTGCCATCCATGGCAGATATCATAATTAGAAAAAGCTTACATTCAAATCACCAAGTCCCCAATTTCATTCAGGCCCTGTGACTATTGTTTGTTGACTTTCCTCTTTCAAGATGGTTGCTGTGATGAGCAACTTCTTATATGATTGATTCTGTGAATAGTTTGAATATAGCTGAAGGGCACAAAATGTTGGAGTAACAGCAGATCATTGGCACTCCTCATTGAAAACCCTTAACTATTGGCCTTTACTGAATTTTTATCTTGTATTAAACATTATTCCCTTCATCATGTTTCTGTACACTATAAGTTCCTCGATTGCGTTCATGTGTCATCCTTCCAACAAAAGTTCTTCATTGTACCTTAGTACAAGTAACAATAAACTAAACTCAAACTAATCTAAACTAAACTAAACTAAACTAAAGGTAAGGCAGCATCCCTAGAGAACATACAGTAGATAGGTGACGTTTTGTGTCGAGACCCATCATCAGACTGAATTTTTGGGGCAAGACCCTTCTTCAGACTGCATATATGCTACAGTATGTTATTACAGTATGTGTAGGAAGGAACTGCAGATGCTGGTTTAAACTGAAGATGGACACAAAATGCTGGCATAACTCAGCGGGACAGGCAGCATGTCTGGACAGAAGGAATGGGTGATGTTTTGGACCGAGACCCTTGCTGGAGTAACTCAGTGGGACAGGCAGCATCTCTGGAGAGAATAAGGGTCTCAACCCGAAACAATCATTTTACATTAGTCTTCAAAAATGATAACCTCAAAACGGTGATGATAATAACATTAGGATTCCTTCTCTCCAGAGATGCTGCCTGTTACTCCAGCATTTTGTGTCTTCCTAATGTTATTATCATCACCGTTTTGAGATTATCATTTTTGAAGACTAATGTAAAATGATTGTTTCAAGATGGTGGAGGTTGTTGTCTTATATCGGTGAGATTAAATAATTCTTCTAAACATCCCATAATTAAGGGTCTAAATGCTAGAGAACACAGCAGACAATTTTAGGTTAGTGATATTTTAATTATGCAAATAAAGAACCATTGGTTCTCATCAAGTTAGGCGACACATTCAATTGTTGTATAAGGACAGGAGAATTGCAAAGTGTAACACACAGCTTGTAATGCTGTTGCTAAAGTATAGCCGTGCAAAAAATAATGTGTCCCTTTAATACATAATATGTAATTATATTGCCTTCCCACATCAGTTAGAGTCTAATTGGTTCTAAATACAGCTCGGGTCAATAGACGTTGAACTAGCTTTCTTTCCGTGTAAATTGTATAACTCCTGAAGTGAATTAGAACTTTTGTCAGCAGGTAAGCTGAAAATGATCAGCTTGTTTTAACTCTTATTTTTGTAAAAGTGTGATTAAAGTTTGTGAATATTTTTTTGTAGACCAAGAGTGAACCGTACACATATCATCCCTTGGTATCTACGGTCATCATAAAAGCTGTTTGCTTAAGTGCCAGACTGACTAATTTAATTCGTATTTTTTAAATTGTTTTTTAACTTTAGTGAACTTTTTGCAATCCAAAAACCTGCAATAATTTGAACATCTACTTTTAAACTTTTTGGAGGTGCCAAGACACCGTTCCAGCATATACCATCACATTTAAAATAAAAACCCCACTGGATTTGAGAGTTCAATGGTGATATTTGCATCGTTAATACGGGTATGAAGGAATCATGTGACTTTGAAGCCATTTTGTCAGGAGCTTTCTTCAGTGGGAATATTATCTGTACTTTGAGTTATCATAGCCGAATATTGAAATAGTCTTTTGATTACTAATCGAGAAGCTATTTTACTTCGGAGTCACGTGAGTGACTACGTGAAGAACCCCGCCAGGACGCATGCGTGTCATATCGCTTTCACGCTTGCGAAACGACAGGCGGGGTGGAGCGTTCCCCCGCAGCGGTAAGTTTGAAACCGCGACCTGCAGGTAAGTGATTTACTCTGCGGTAGTGTTTGTCCCCGCGCTGTTTTTACACAGGGGGGGGGAAGCTGGACAAAATAGTGTCCACAAGTGCTGCGAGTGAAGCTGGCTGGGGAGGACCGCGAAGTTGCAGGTAAGTGAAACTGCGGTCTTTATTCTCCCCATACTGTTTCACAGGTGGGGAAACATGGAGAGCTGTGCAAACAACGGCAGGCGGCACAGGAATCACCCGTAAGGGAACAGCTGTGCCCGACTTCGCTCCCGCACCGGCCAGATTAAACGCCATGGCTGGGCGGGAGACCATACAGAACGGAGTCAAAACGGCAGGAGGAGGGGTGGAAGACGTTCACCCTTAACGGCAAGTTTTAAGCCTGGACCTGCAGGTATGTGATACTGCGGTCTTTATTGTTCCCATACTGTTCTACAGGTGGGGGGAAACATGCACAAGGCAAAGAAGTCGACCAGAGCTGGCTGGGGAAGACCGCGGAGTTGCAGACGCCAGCAGCGGCCGGCGGCACAGGAATCACCCGTAAGGCAACAGCTGTGCCCGTCTTCGCCCCCGCACCGGCCAGATTAAACACTGCGTCTGGGCGGGAAGGCAAGAAGAAAACCAAAAGAGTCGAGGACTGATGAGTCCGACTTTGGGCGGCCAGCGACCGTGAGCGCTGGAGCCGGTTGGAGCGGCTTATGGAGCCGAGCTCCAACATGACAGGCTCCGGGAGATGGAGTCTAGTCACTGTGGGCACTATGTAAAACCCACAGCAGCACCTCTTGTTGGGCTGAACAGTGCATCTCCCTCGTCAGAGGGGAGTACTGGGGGGTCAATTCTGGGCTGACCCTGAAGAGGGGTTTTGACGAACAAAACTACAAGTATGCAGGGGGTGCAGGAAGGCAAATTCTACTGGTCATGGTGTCCAAATACATACAGCCAGACCACGATGGACACCACTGCAAAAATACTTGGGACCAGGAAACTGCGCATCCCTGAATGTTCCAGTCGTTGAAATAGCATCTGGAAACATGCCGGAGCAGGACTTAGGAAAGCCCTGGGGCTCATAAAGGCGACAACATTAAGGATCTCCTACAGCCAAAGACAGCACCCTTATGCACCCACCAGCAGAACAAGAGAAGCTGGTGAAAGCTCAAAGGCCGGGCATACAGGACAGCGGTCTTTTAGACCATAGCCCAGACCGACCTTTCTGGAAGATGCGCAAACCCCCAACCCAAAAACAAACCCAGACACCGGCGCCTCAACCTCCACGAAGACCACACAGAAGAAGCAAACTTCCACTGGTAACAATGGAGGTAGGTGGGTCTGGTCCCTTACAAATTATAGGAAGAGTGGATAATACACACATTGGTGGGAGATTACACTCTTTTGGATACATGGTATATATTAACTACAGACACTTATATCCTAAGCAGTATCCAGGGATATACCATTGAATTGTGCAAAAGGGGTAATGGGTAAACCCAACACGATTGGCTGGAATTTGTGTCTTATATCTTTACCAAAAACAAAATAGATGGTGGCAGTCGCATCATCATCGAATTGACCAAATTGAATACATTGTGCTATATATTCAGTACAAAATGGGAACTGGTAACTGCTAAAGGACTGATTCCCAAAGGCTACTCCATGGCTAGCATCGACCTAAAAGATGCTTACTATTCAGTGCCTACACGGACTGATCACAAACGTTATTTAAAAAAATTTCAACTGGATGGTGCAGCTCTGGCAGTATAGAGCTCTACCAAATACATAATCATATGATCATACTAATTGTGGGCATAACTTTGGAGTTGGCCTAACTAGCTGTAACAGCCACCATACAATTGGGTGAAAACTGGGGTTATCATCCATCCAGTTAAATCTAAACTAATGCCTACCAACATAATGGATTATTTGGGGTTCACTATTGACAGCTCACATGTCGGTGACTTTACCAAAGGACAAGGCTACAGTCTTAACTGAGGCCTGCAACAACCCCACTGACATCAGTGAACCATCTATCAGATTGGTAGCAAGTATAATAGTAAGATTAAACGAGAAATTACCAGTTTGAAGTTTGATCTGTATTTTATGAGGAGTTACGATGAGGGATTACGTGAAGAACCCGCTCAGCGCGCATGCGCGGCATACTTCCAAGCAGCGGTGTGGAATCACAGATAGACACAGTTATTGAAGTAAACAGTAAAGAAAAGGAGACATCAGTTATCAGTTTGACCTATATTATGAGGGTGGGAGCGAGGGCACGTAATCCCTCATCGTAACTCCTCATAAAATACAGATCAAACTTCAAACTGGTAAGTTCTCGTTTAATCTTACTATTTTACTTCGGAGTCACGTGAGTGACTACGTGAAGACTTCAAAGCTCTGTGATTTCAAACCGTGTAACAGTTTTATTTCACTCACTGCCGAAGTTCTTGAGGGAGGAAGTGTGCTATCGTAACCAATCAATGAATCTGTTTTTCGAGAAACAAAAATGGTATTTAGTAACAATAACAAATTAAATTGCTCCCCCGGGCTTAAATTAAATATTTGCAGTTTGTAAAATTTTTCTGCAAACAAGTCAGGTTTCGTCAACGGCTTATTGTAAAAAATTTTGAATGTCGTTTCCCTCGACCATTCTGCTGTCATCAGAATATGGTCAACTGGTACGTCCATTCTTTCGGCCGTTGATGTAGACGCTGCCCTGGTGGAATGAGATTTGAAAAAAGTTAGTCTATTCCGGCAGCCTTTAGTACCTGCTTGAGCCATCTTGCAATGGTTTGGCTCATTACCCGGCCATGAGGTTTTTTGTGGCTGACCCATAAGGCTTTTTCACTCCCTCTGATGTTTATAGGTTGTGTCTATATAATATAGTAGATAGGTCATGACACACAACCGCGGCTCTGGCGGGTAAGCCCGGAACACCACAACTGGATTGGCTATACCTGGCCTGCTCTGTTCTACCAGACCCTGGATGATGAACGAGATCTAGTCTGGGGTGGTCACCATGTTGTCCAGTCGCAATCGATGTAGTGACTGGACCCTCTGAGTGGATACAAGTGCCATCAACATGAGCGTTTTCAGGGTAGTTTGTTTGAGGCTGAGGGATCTGGCTGGTGGCCATCCCCTGAGGTACGTCAGGACCACACTGACATCCCATAAATGGGTATACCTTGGTCTAGGGGTTTGATGTTATAGATGCCCTTCATTAATTTGACCATCAGTGGATGGGATCCCATCAGCTGTTGTCCTGGTGCTGGTTTCAAATAAGCAGACAGGGCACTCCTTGCTGTGTTGACGGCACTGTAGCTGATTCCTCTTTGTGATGTAGGTAGGCCAGGAACTCCAGTGCGTTGGTGACTGTTGCTGTTGTGTACGTGGTCCTTGTTTCGTGGCAGTATTTCTCGCATTTCTTGATGCTGGTTAAGTACTTCTTCTTAGTGGATTACTGGGAACCATGGCTGTGTAGGCCAGTCGGGTACTATCAAACCCTGATGCAGAGTCCATCTGTATTTCTCGTAGTACCTGACTGATGAGGCAGAAGGGAGGGAAAACATAGAAGAAGGAATTTCCTCAATCCAGCGTGAAGGCATCTACTACCGCTGCTGCCTCTGGGTCTGGTTCCCAAGCGACATGCATAGGTATCTGGTGATTTAGCCTTGATGCAAATAAATCGATATCTGGCGTGCCACATAGCTTGATAATTTTTGCAAATACTTTGGGTTTTACATCCATTCGATGTTGTCATTGAATTTGCGTGACCTGGTGTCTGCCACTGTATTTAGCTTACCTGATAGGTAAGTTGCTGACAGCCAAATATGTCTTTTTGACACACCATTGCCAAATTGTGTTGACCAATTTGTCGCATGATAACGATTTTATGCCTCCCATTGGTTAATGTAGGCCACCACCGTAGTATTATCCATTTGTAACCGTACATGCAGTGATGCATATTTGATGTATATGCTTTTAATCCATAAAAGGCACCCAACATCGCTAAATAATTAATGCCCCATGTAAGTAGTAATGATGACTTTAGGTTAGTTCATCTAGCACCTGTTAGATAATGATAGGGCTGAAACTATGCCAACTGTTTTGATATAGTTTCAGTGGATAATTTCATGACCCGATCATAATGACCTGCATGATATTTTAATGCCTGTACCTTTGCTCTTTGTAGATTTTATAATGTAATGGTCCGAATTGTGTAGCCAGGAATGCTGCTACCATTTTCCCAATTACTCTTGCTACTTGTCGAATAGTTGGTTGCTCGTTGACCATTAAATTGTGGCATAATTGCGCCAATTCAACCGTTTTGTCTTTTGGCAAAGTTACCGTCATATGGACTTAATTAATTGTGAAGTCTAAGTAGTCCATGATAGTGGACGGCTTCAACTTTGATTTATCTGGATGTAAAACAAACCCCAGGGTTTCGAAAACTGTTTTGTAGCTGAAAAACAGCTGACATAGCCAATTCCATGGTCTTCTTATTAGTTTTGCCAGGGCTGGTTTTAGTATCTTGATGAATAACCTTGAGCTGACGTTACCCCATGGGGTAATGCTTTAACTGTCATAGTTGCCCCATCCAGGTAAATTTTAGGTATCTGCGTAGATCCTTTTGAATGGGTACTGAATAGTAAGCATATTTGAGACCAATGCTTGCCATAAAGTATCCTTTGAAATTAGATTCCTTATTTTACATATTCTTGTAGGCACCAGACCCACCTACCTCCATGGATATGGGCATTTCTTCTGTCTCTTCCCAGACCAGCGAGTCTGGCGCATTGTCTGACGCGGCGGTGATGTTGGGGGGTGGCGCATTTTCCATGGGGTCCTGCTCTGGGCCGTGGTCTAAAAGACTCCCGGGCATAAAAAATGCGGTCCCCGAGCTTTCACCAGTCCCATATGGTAGACGTCGACTGGTGGACGCGATGGGGTGCTGCCGCTTGGGTATTGTATTTTTGGGGTTTGCTTGTCCTGGGACCTGCCCTCATGAGGCCGAATGTTTTTATTCCCATGAGGTTTTTTGCCAAAGAGCTGTGAGGCTGACTCAGTGGCTGGGGTTTAGTACAACCCAAATTTGGGATTTAGGGCAGGTCTTATGATTTATATACGGAGGTAATTTATCTCGCTCTGCGTGTTGCACAACAGTGCGAGAGTGATTTGTTAGTTAGTGGTCATCTCCGTATTGTCCACAGAAAACGAGCAAATGGTGTGATGGCTGACGTCAGCAGCCTTAGGATCGGCTACAGTATCAGCTCCTGGTCCGAGTATTTGTCCCGACGTGCCCCCAGATTTGGCTGTTGAGTGCCGGCACTTTGAAGGACTATAATTCATTGGAGCTGTACATTTTAAGCCTTATTAACCACCTGCTCCTGTAGGTGCCTGTCGGAGAGGTGGTCAACGCTGGCCGTTAGTTTTTAGGCTCTAATGGCCTTCCTGCACGTGGGGTAGCCACGTAGCGGTCCACACACACCCAGCAGATCTTCCTGTTCCTGCACCCCTGGCATACTCCCGAATTCTTCAGCCAGCGACCCCCTCTTCATGACCAGCCCAGCCCTGGTCACCCCAAAGCTAACCACACTAAGGAGGAAGCGATGGGCAGTGCCTAGGCACTGTGGAGGGTAAGCCTGAACCCTCCAGCGAGACTGCCCCTCACGTAGCGTGTCTCGCAGGAGCTCCTGCTCCAGGTCCAGGTGCCGCTCCAGCGGCTCAGGCGGCTGTCTCGCTCCCATGCGGGTGGAGAGACGTCCCCTCCGACAAGACGGAAGCCACCGGCCGGATGCCTCTTCGGATGGCTAAACATCCAGCCCACAGCTCAGGCACTAGCGGGACTGGGCTCGGCGCGGTGATGGGGATAGCGGTGCGTCCGGTAATTGTTCCTACCGCCTTTTGCTGCCCCCCCGCTGGAGTCGAGTGGGGGACAGGTTCTTCTAGAGCTTTTGTGCCTTGTAGAAGCGAGAGCGCCCCTCAAGCAGCGCGTCTCGCAGGCACTTGCTCCGAGAGCCGCTCCAGCGGCTCAGGCGGCTCTCTCTCCCCCCCGTGCGGGTGGCTCGGCACGGTGTCGGGGAATAGCGGAACACCGGGTAAACGCTCCTACCGCCTGTTGCTGCCCCCCTCCCCGACGGAAAACGTTCCTCCTCGAACGGGGGACAGTTTTGTTCCAGAGCCTTTTTCTCTGCCTGTAAAACACAAGCAGAAAAAGGCTCCCCTGTAATAGAAACCCGACCTCAGGGTACTCACCTGACGGTCCGTTTCATTCTGTAGCGGGAGCGCCTAATTCCCGCTGCAGCCGCTGTTGCACTGCTGGCGTTAATGCCGCGCTTGCGCGCTGAGCGGGTTCTTCACGTAGTCACTCACGTGACTCCGAAGTAAAATTGGCATATAGTGTCTGCCTTTCCAGCCACACAATTTGGACCTTTGTATTACCAAAAATCTACAAAGGGCAAAATACAAACACTCAAAGTTAATACTGGTAATTTCGACAGACCAATAAGCCACCAATCAAAGCTTATGGAATTAAAATGGTGGAGGGATAACATTCAGCATTGTTCCAACCCTATCGTTATCAGCAAACCCTTAGGGGTGCTACAAACTGATGCCAGTGCGCTTGGTTGGGGTACTACCAATTTCCATCATCTGTGGAGGTAGATGAAAGGCACAGGAGGCATCATTATCACAGACACTGGGCATAAACTACCTGGAAATGTGGGGTGCGTCTATGGCCTAAAGTCATACTGCTCTGGGATAAATCACCAGCGTGTTAGACTACAGAGCGACAAACTGACTAATACAATTTGGTAAGGGTATATCCAGAGAAATATTGGAATATCAGCTACTTACCTACCAGGTAACCCAAAATTCGGTGACAAACATCAGGTCACGCAAATTCAATAAAATAAGACTTAATCACCAGTTACTAAACTGTGTTTCTTGAGAACCAGACCCTGGGACAGCAGGGACAGATACTTTTCACTGCATTGAGGGGGCAATTGTTTATCTATGCATTCTCTCCTTTTCTGCATCATCAGTCGGATATTACGAAAAATACAACAAGACTCAGCACCTGTTAATTGGTAGTGCCGATTGGCCTACTTAACCATGGTTCCCTGTGATACTCAACATGAGTTTTAACCATGCATCACCATCCTGAAACAACCAGATTATTGGTTCATCCCGTAACAGGGGAACCCATCCATGTCAAAAACAACAAACCTATCAATTTGTAGAGTCTAAAGAAACCTCTACTGCAACTGGGACTGGCGGACCGAACATTGAACATTTTCTCAGCGGGCCACAGACAGTCCACCAAAAACTATATCTGGTATACATCAGGAAATGGGAGATATATTGTCACAGAAACAACATCACCTACAGTTTGATGAACATAACGTCTGTTCTCGAATTCCTGGCAGGCCTCCATTATGATGAGGGGCTCAGTTACAGTGTCATTAACTGCGCCAGAAGTGCCCTTTCAACATATCTATGGCGAGGATCAGAGCGTCATTCTGTTGGGACCCACCCCTGGTAACCAAACTTATGAGGGGAATTTTTAATATCAATCCCCCAAGAACCAGGTACTCTCTAAATGGGATATGAGTATTGCCCTAACGTTGCTAAGGAATTGGTCTCCAGCAACAGCTCTGTCCCTGCAAAGACTGACGCACAAAACAGTCATGCTGATGGCATTGGTCACGGCACTAAGGGTACAGTCGTACATAAGTTAAGGCTGGACTATATGACTTCTTCAACAAGAATATAACGTTTCATATTACGAATTAGTCAAACAGAACAGACCGGGATCATCAGGCCTCAAAATAGAATTTAGGGATTACCCTACAGATATCGTCTCTGTATAATAAGACAATTATTGTTCTATATGGAGAACACCAAAAACATCTGAGGCTATGAGATGGCACTACTAATCAGCCACAAACAAACCCATAAATAGGGGCTATAATTTGGTGTTAATATATTTATCGTTGGGGTTTCAATATCGTATTGATGTCTAATGATGTTAACACTATTCTCCCCATAATCACGTGACTCCGAAGTAAAATAGTAAGATTAAACGAGAACTTACCAGTTTGAAGTTAAAACTATTTCCATACGGCTGAAACAGGTTTTAACAACAGCTGGGGTGGATACTAACATATTCAAATCTTCAATGCTGCAACTACATCGGCAGCTATGGAGTTGGATGTACCAATGAACCAAATCCTCGAGACAGCAGGATGGATCAGGGGAAAATGTTCCAACTATTCTACCACAAACCAGTAGTTAAACTGGAACTTTGCAGAGCCAATTTTAAGTTCTGTAATATAATTTCACCCCATAAATAGGGGCTATAATTTGTTGTTAACAATTTATCATGGATTTCAATGTTGGATTCATGTCTAAACATGTTAACACAATTCCTCCCACAGTCAATTAAGGCAGATGTGATGCATGGACTCGTTTCCACGGCATGAAATCACAGAGCTTTGAAATCTTCACGTAGTCACTCACGTGACTCCGAAGTAAAATAGTAAGATTAAACGAGAATTTACCAGTTCGAAGTTTGATCATTATTTTATGAGGAGTACGTTGAGGGAATACGTGCCCTCCGCTCCCACCCTTGATCATATACTCAACTGGTATTTTCTTCTCTAATCTTACTATGTTCAGTCATTACAGTTATCTGTGATTTCACACCGCTGCTTTGAAGAATGACACGCATGCGTCTTGGCGGGGTTCTTCACGTATTCCCTCAACGTACTCCTCATAAAATACAGATCAAACTTCGAACTGGTAAGTTCTCGTTTAATCTTACTATTAATCTCTGCTTTCAAAATACCCATTGACTTGGCCTCCACAGTCATCCGTGGCAATGAATTCCACAGATTCACCACCTTCTGCCTACAGAAGTCCCTCCTCTTGGGGTAGATCCCATCATATGGTGAATCTCATGGTGGCCTCCATTTTCAGACACTTTCCTCTCCTTTGTCACCCCAGCAATCCTTGCAGATCTTCATCCGACAAACACTCCGTAAGGCCACTCCTTCACCTTCCAGGCCTATCGCAGGTGGCCAGAAGGAAGTTTTATTGCTGTGCGGGACCTCTTCCACCATGTGTCCAGATCCCAGAAAGTATAACGGGTGCTTCAGAACTTATTCTCCTGTAATACAGTAAACCCTCGCAATAACGGACTTGTAAATAACGGATGCGGGTTATAGCGGACCGAGGCACCCATTTCACCGCTCTTCCACCAGTTACCCAATGAACTGGCACCATTTGCCGCGGGCTTCCGGTTGCGGGAGCGGGGAGAGCGAGCAGCGTGAAGCAAAGATCCTATAGCGGAGCAAGATAGACCACTCCTGCAAAATGCAATGGGCTGACGTGTAGTATGCAATGGAGCAGAACGTGGGCCTTTTTTTCATCCATTTCAGTAACCCGACCCGACCCGACTCGCAGTGTAATCAACGTTGCGGGAGAACAGTTTGCGTTAATGAATTATAATTCTGAAAATGAGGAGTAGATTTTTACCAAAGAACTTTTATTTTTACGAGGATGTTTCCGTAACCGGCTTCCGTCTCCGCACTAGTTATCTTTGCTCCGCTACGGGATCTTTGGTGCGGAGACGGTAGCCGGTTACGGAAATGGGGCCGAAAATTACCCATGAATCTGCCCATGACCGTACTACGTCTTTTTCGTCGAGTGATCTATCTTGCTCGCTATAGGATCTTTGGCGTGAAGGTGGCGTGATTACCAGGCCCGCACCCAGCGACACCGCGTGTGGGGCCGAGAGCTCTGTGGCTCCCCAGGCCTGTGAATTCCCCCTGGTTTTACTTCCCTT